>NW_004955497.1:7507898-7519476 GCF_000276665.1 Chinchilla lanigera | reverse complement strand
TTGTCTATTTGTTTTCCTGAGAAACTATTTTGTAGATAACAATATGTAAAACAATAACCATTGATAATTTCCTACCATTTTGTCTGTAATTTGCTAAGTCCCCCTTATTATTATGTTATCCTTCTTTTACTCTTTAAAATTAAAAAAAAAAAAAAAAAAAAAAATTCTGTGAGAGGGCTTTGATCCTCCTGGAGTCCTGAAATCATTCCATTTGCCTCTTTTATGTAGCCTTCACCATACACTTATTCAGGAGATTGCAGACCTGATGAGCCTGCATTAACTAAGAGACATTATTAACTGGATATCTACTGTTTTTTGGAGTACATATCATACATGGTTTTGGCCTGAAGGTTTTTAAGATAACCAACATTTAGTCTACTGGAAGATAAAGTAGGTAAAACTCTATTAAACATATGTGGAGGCAAGGACTTTCTGAACAGAACTCCAATGGCTCAAGAAATAATATCAAAAATCAACAAATGGGATTATATCAAGTTTAAAAGCTTCTATACATCAAAGGAAACAATCAACAGAAGAGACAACCTACAGAATGGGGAAAGAATCTGCCAGCTATTCCCCAGAGGACTAACATCTAGAATATTCAAAGAATTCAAAAAACTTAGAACACTCCCCAAATATAAAAGACCCAATTTTAAAAAACGGGCAACTGAAATGAACAGTTCTCAAGAGAAAAACAGAGGGCCAACAAATAACATGAAAAAAATTTAGTATCACTGGTCGTTAGAGAAATGCAAACTAAAACACTGAGACACTGCGCCTGCCTGGCAAGCGCAAGGTCGTGAGTTCGGTTCCCGGTACCGGAGAAAAACAAACAAACAAACACTGAGACACTATCTTAATCCCGAAAAAAATGGCCATCATCAAGAAATTAAATACCAGCAATGCTAGGGGGGACCATGTCTATGTTGTTGGTGGAAGTGTAAACTAGTTCAATCACTATGGAAATCAGGGTGCAGGTTCCTCAAAAAACTAAAATTAGAAATTCTATTTGACATATGACCCAGCTATTCCCCTTCTGGTTATCTTCCCAAAAGAGTCAAAGACATCATATACAGTGATACATGCATATTCATGTTTATAGCAGCACAATTCCTAATCGCTACATCTTGGAAGTAGCATATATGACAATCAACACACCTGTTGGAATGGATTAAAAAAAAATGTGGTATTTATACACAATGGAGTACTACTCTGCCATAAAGGATAAACTTGAAGTATTCACAGGAAAATGGATGTAACTTGAGACCCTAAAGTAAAGCGAAATAAGTCAGACACATAAGCTTAAATATCCAATGTTTTCTCTTGTATGAGAAACTCAAAATATAGACAGCCGCAGGGAGCCCCGGTCCAATGTGAAGAGACAGGAGGAAGATGAAGATGAAGTGACAGGACGAAGACAATGAAGACAGTGCATGAATAAGAGGACTAAGAGGACGTGATCGTGGACAAGGAAGTGAATATTGAATTTGAAGCTTATTCCACCTCAGATAATGATTATGATGGAATTCAGAAATTACTACAGCAGCTTTTCCTAAAGGCTCCTGTGAATACTGCAGAACTAACAGATTTCTTCATTCAACAGAACCCTATCTGGAGTGTGATTAGGCAAATTAATGTTTCAGAAGACAGTGATGATGATGTGGATGAAGATGAGATTTTTTATTTCATAAGCCTTTTAAATTTAACCAAAAGAAAGGGTACCCAGTGTGCTGAACAAACTGAAGAGTTGATTCTAAGCTGCTGTGAGAAGAACTGTGCAAAGAGCATGGTTCAACAGCTGGACAAGCTTTTAAATGACAACACCAAGCCTGTGGGCTTTCTGCTAAGTGAAAGCTTCATTCATGTCCCTCCACAGATCGCTCTGCCCATGCACCTGCAACTTCAGAAAGAACTAGCGGAGGCACACAAAACTAAGAAGCCGTGTGCGAAGTACTATTTCTATATCTTCTGATTAGTAAGACATGTGGGGAAGGAGGAAAAACCAATTCTAAAAAGAAAAAGAGCACCCAAAAGAAGGATGAGTTAATGTTTGCAAATGCAGAGGAAGAATTTTTCTATGAGAAGGCAGTCCTTAAGTTCAACTACTCAGTGCAAGAGGAGGGACACTTGTCGGGGAGGCAGGCAGTCTTTAGATGATGCACCAATGAAGCCCTTGCGAAGTGTGATGCTAATTCCAGGTGACAAGATGAGTGAAATCACGGATAAACTGAAAGAACATCTATCGGTATAGCCCATTTCCCATGGACAGTGATGGGTTTGTTTTTTAAAATTATCAGAAAACCCAGTGGAGATTTACTGGAAAACTTATGACTTTATTCAGATTAAAGTCCTCTACAAAAAGTAAAAAAAAGAGAAACCCAAAATTATTTATAAAGAGCAAAATAAAAGGTAATAGAAAGCAGGGAGATCTTTACAAATGGGAAGGAGAATATGAGAGGGAAGTGGGGGAGAAGGGAAAACGGACTTAAAAAAGAAAATGCAAATACAGTTGGAGAGAGCAGGGAGGGACAGTAGGTGAAAGGGACAAAAAAATTAAGATGTGTGATGTACACACACAAACTCCCCATGATAAATGGAGTCATTACTGTACATGCACTAATACAAAAATGAGGAAGTATGGAGAAGCGTAGCTGAACGAATGAACAGCAATCACCTGGAGGGCATGGGGGCAGGATGGAGTTTTATCAACTGGGAGACTGTTTACCAAGAAAGGGTAGTCTGCCAAGAAGACTTCTTTTTTCCTTGCAAGTCTTACAGTATTGTTTGATATTAACAACCTTATACATGTATTACTTTGATATTAATTAAAAATAAATTTAAAGAGAAAAAAACCGCAGCACAACAGCTGATTCTGAGGAGCCTTGCAGCACTGCAGGCTCCCAAGATCAATTTGCTGCAAGTCTGACAATCAGCACACGAACCAGTGTGACTCCTGAAGGAAGCTGTCCGGTACTGGCAATACGAATACAGCACTTACTGAAAAGAAAATCTTCCAATGAAAGTCAGTTTGGGCATCCATCCAAGATGATTACTTTTTTCCCAAACAAAGCTGCCAGTAAAGCAGTATGTTTTTAAGTTTCCACTGTTTCTCTTTTCTCAGAAAAAAAGGCTTGGAATTTAATGAGAGAAAATTTCATTTTTGAAACCAGTTTACTAGTCAGTGATCAATGTAAGACCCATGGTTTGGCCAGAAAAGGTTAACACTGAATTATGGAGAAAGTAAACAGGGAACTGCAAACATCTCCAACTCTTGTGCTAAATCCCATAGTAAGCTCACATCTGGAGGGCTGGGCTTTGGTGTACTTTAATCATCTTTACTGTTGATAAATAAGGGTCGGGGATATAGCTCAGCGGCACAAGTGCCTGCCTGGCAAGTGCAAGGTCCTGAGTTCGATTCCAAGTACCATAAATAAATAAATAGATAGATAAATAATTTTTTAGAAGTCTAGAAATACAGAAAGAATCTATACTGTCATCATAAAAATAATATTAACATACATTTCTCTAGGTCTTTTTCTCTTATACCTACATCTTTTAAAACTGTTATATAATTTTATAAATTCCTTCTCCCTCATTTAGTAATGTATCTTTTCTTGGTTTTTTTTTGAGACAAGGTCTCACTGTGTAGTTTAGGCTGGCCCTGAATTCACTACATAGTCCAGGCTGGCCTGCAACTTGCAGCAATCCTCCTGCTTCGGCCTCCCAGGTGCTAAAATTATAGCCGTATGCCACAACAACCCAGCAGCAATATATCTTAAATATCTTTTCTTATCAATATAAAAAGCTCTCATTTATTGTAACTGCCATGTGGCTTCCTAATGTATGGATGACCTGCCTATGCCTATTAATGGGAATTTCACTGTTTTCAACTTTACACTACCTCAGATCAGCTGTAATACTAAAAACTTTACACATACATCTTTTTTTCTGTAGGATGAGTCTAAAAAGGAAATACTGTGCCGAAGGATGTGAACATTTTAATTTTAACGAATGCTGACCTCTGAAAAGGTCATATCAACATACACATATGAAGAATGTATTAGGCTGGGAAGTAGATCAATGGTAGAGTGTATGATTAGCATGTGCAAACCCCTGGATTCAACCTCCAATACAAAAAAAAATAAAGAATGCCTTTTCCCTTGCACACATGCAGTGATATATGTACATCCATGTTTACAGCAGCACAATTCATACTGGCTAAATTGTGGAAGCACCCTACAAGTCCATCAACACATGAGTGGATAAAGAATATGGTACTTCTAATCCTAGTTTTGTGAGGAATCTCTGATGGAGACCACTATGAAGCAGACCTGGGCAGGACTTAAATCAATCAATTGGCTTTTCATGTTCATTTGTGAATCTGTCCAAGGCCTATGCTCCTTATCTGGAAATGGCGGACTCAGAGCGAACCTCTGTGAGTCACTAATCCCTACTGGAACCTGTAGGGGTGGATGAAGCCAGAAAGCCTTAAAGGACAAGACAGAATCACAACCAAGGACACCTGGGTCAGATCTCAACTAGATAAAGACTACAGCCTCAGGCAACTCATTCTTCAGCGGATTAACTTAATACCTTACATAGAGAAGTCCTTGAGTGGTTCTGCCCTTCTTGAGTACTCCCCCCTTCCTTCTTCTGATAACCAAATAAATATGGGCAACCCAGAGAAGGTCATAGTCTTAGCCCTGAGAGAATCTTGAATTATGTAAGAGGGCTTTGATCATCCTGGAGCCCTGAAATCATTCCATTTGCCTCTTTTTATTTAGCCTTCGCTGTACACTCAGGAGATTGCAGACCTGATCAGTCCTGAATAACTAAGGGATATTATTAACCCCATACATTTCCACACTGATTCCCACACGGTTTCAGAGATATTATGAAAGGCAAAGAAATTGCTCAAAGGGAAGAAACAAGTGGGATGAGGGAAAGGAGAAAAAGAAGGGGGGAAAATACATACATATATATATATAGAAGGATAGCTGGGGTAATTGTACT
This sequence comes from Chinchilla lanigera, assembly GCF_000276665.1. Classification (NCBI taxonomy): domain Eukaryota; kingdom Metazoa; phylum Chordata; class Mammalia; order Rodentia; family Chinchillidae; genus Chinchilla; species Chinchilla lanigera. The sequence goes on along the minus strand of NW_004955497.1, from coordinate 7,514,463 downwards.
GCTGATGTCTAATGGTTTATTGAAAGGAACAGTTAATGCTTAAATTTTTTTGTCCAATTTTGCATGCTTATACCTGGTAATCTAAACAACTAATTGAAGACAACAATGTGGAATATAACAACCATAGATGTTTTCCTAACATTTGTTTAGTGAAGCTCTGTATCATTTCTAATTTTTTTATTATTTTTTATTCTCTTTAATGGTTTGATCAATCTTGCATTCTTACATTTGGTAATCTGAGCAACTTCATTAAAAATAGCAATATATAATACAACAACCACTGTTAATTCCTATATTTTGTTTTGAAACCCTTTTTATTGTTTTTGCTTTGTCTTATTGTCTTGTTTTTGTCTATGTTGTTGTTATTTTGTTATTTTTTTTATTCTCCTTAAAATAAAAAAAAAGAAAATACGGTATTTGACATAATGGAGTACTACTCTGCCATAAAGAAGCATAAAGCAATCCTTTGACTGACTTAAAAAGTGCAAAAAACTACTGCTCATTTTATTCAACCACTGATGAAGCTGAATAATTTTTATATGCCCACCACAGTTCAACGTTGACCATTCCCCCAAAGGCCTGTGTGTTAAAGGTTTGGTCCCCAGGGTGGTGCGGATGAGAGTGTGTGGAGGCTGAGGAGGCAAAGAGGTGAAGAGGTGAAGGGAGGTCCTTAGGTCACTGAGACAGACCCCCCCCCCAGGGGTCTCTGGGACTCTGGCCTCTGCCTCTCTCCTCTGCTCCTTGACTCACACGGTACACTCCCCGCTACAACACACTGCCTTACCACAGAGGCAGGGACAATTAATCGGACTGCAACTTCCAAAACTGTGAGCCGAAGTCATTTTTTTCTCTTTATAAACCAATTATCTCAGGTTTTTCATCATAATGACAAAAAGCTGCCTAACATAACACCCACTGATCTTTCTTTTTTCTGTAAGTTGCCCAAGATTTTTGAATGGCTATTACCTTTTTAAATGGGGCATTTATCTTTAGCTCTGTATTGACCTAGCTGTCTAACAGTGGCTAATTAGAAACAACCCAGCAGTATGGATGCACCTCTCACATAAGGATTTAATTCTAATGAATGTGCTGCATTAGGAAAAGCAAGGTTTACCTTTTATTCTCAACTGTAAAAACAAAACAAACTTCTGTCTACCACTTACTATGAGTGACAAATTACTTAGCTTTAAGTAATAGTTTTAAATATCAAATGAAAGTAGTGCCTACCTCATGAAACAGTTATGAATATTAAATGTGACATGATAGTTATATATACTATGACCAGCACACAAGAAGTCCCAAATGTTACTTACCTATTCTCTCTCCTAGGAGAAAAAAAAACTTATAGATTCATCAATAAATATTTGTGCTCAAAGTTCTTACAGAAACTGTATTTCTTAGTGATCTCATCCAACCCCATAGACGTAAATACCACGCAAACACTAACTGAAAGTTTCTATACTTAGTCCCAATCTCTCTCCAGAACTCCAGGCTCATATCTACTTATCTCCTGAAATTCTCCATCTGAATAGCTAGGACATACCTCAAAACTAACCTATTCAAAAATCACACTCCTAGACCAGGCATGGTGGCACAGGCCTGTAATCCCAGCACTGGGGAGGCTGAGGCAGGAAGACTTCTCTGAGTTCAAGGCCAGTCTTTAATGCAGTGAATTCAAGATCAGCCTGAACTACATACATAGTGAGACCCTGTCTTAAAAAATAAGCAAGCAAACATGCAAGCAAAACCCACCAAAAAACACAGTCACCCTCCTGATCGTCTCACCCACATCTACTCCATCTGTAGCCTTCCACATCTGAGGTGATGTTGACTCCATCCGTCCATCAAGGTCCTTGAAACTAATCCCTGACTCCTCTTACTTGACACCCTGACAACCAAGGTAAAATTATCTTGGTCGTATCTACAAAATACATCTGGAATCCAACTAATTTGAGAGATTTGCACTGCTATATCCTGTGTTAAACATCACTACCTCTGGCTACATTATTTGTAAGTAACCTCCCAAATGCTCTCCTGCCCTCCCTTACCTTTGAAGCCTAAGTCAGATCAGATCACTCACTCTATTTGACCAAAGATAAAAGCAGAAGTCTCAGTGCTTTCCCCTCCTCATTCCACAGCAGTGACCAGTCTTCTAACATGCCAGGCATTCCCCGTTTTTAAGACCTTCGCTCCAGCTGCTCTCTCTGCCAGAGATAACCTTTCTCTTGATAACTAGCTCCACTCTCCTTCCAAGCAGTGCTCAAATACAACCATCAGTGGGGTCGGTCCCTTATCTTTCTATTTAACTCTGTAACAACCCTACTCCTACAACCTCACTTCTTACCCTATTCTACTTTTTTAACACCACTTGTCATCTTTCAACAAACTGAATTTACTGCAGTTATACAGGAGTTGTACTGTCTGCCCTACCCATTCAAATGTAAGGTTCACAAAGGAAGAGATCTATCTACTCTGTTCACTAACATATCCTAAAAACCTAAAACGGTAACAAGAGTAACTACTCAATAAATGTTAATTAACTGAATGTATGAAAGAAACTCCATTTGTTATTAGCCCAAATTACATTAACGTGAATAAATTCTCGCCATAATCTAAATTGTTCAAAAAATTATTTGTACACATAAAATCAATTTTATGTATTGAGGGACTTTACTAAATTTTTTCTGTACAAAGCTGCCTGCTAACTTCTCCAAGCTTTGGGAATAAGGAGAAGATTCACTGTCCCATCTACATCAAGGAGATTCTTCCTCAGAGATAGCAGATATACTGCAGAGCCTATGAACTGGAAAGATCACTTATCATTTAGGAATTTAAAAGGGCCTAGAAGAGTGGTACAGCTTGAGGGCAGAGCACATGGTTAGCATGCCAAAAGTCCGGAGCTTGATCTTCAGATCAACCAAACAGTAAGAATAAAGGGGTCCATTCCATTTTATCTTTCACTCCTGATTTTTTCAATTTAATACATTTTAATCTAATTCAGGGCAGAATAGTTCACAAGTAAGTTAAATCAAATGATATATAAAATTCTTTCCAGCTTTATCCAGTTCTATCACGTTCTATCTGAAACTTCTGAAAGTAGCCTCAAATATCTATGTCAAGAATGTAAATTAACAATGAAAGACTATTAATAACACTACTCTTTTGAGTTTTTTATTTTTTCTTTTAGTTTGGGTTTGGATTGTTTGTTAATTTTGGCAATACTGAAAATTGAACACAGGGCCTTCACACTGAGCTATGTCCCCAGCCCTTTATTTTTTATTTTGTCTGTCACTAAGTTGCCCAAGCTGCGATACAGGTTTTGTGAGGTTTGTTTGTTTTTTTAATGTACGAAGCTTGAGCTAGATCATAGGAGAGTCTGTATACTCCTTAATATTATGCATATATCCTCTAATGTATATAAGACATAATTGGGTACTATCATTTATATTGGTAAAATTATAGGGGTTAGGGAGATAATTCAATGGCATGTGCAAGGCCCTGGGTACAATGTGGGGGGGGGGGGCTATAAGCAATCTAAATATCCATCATTAAAAAAATCTGCATCATTAAAAAAGTATGCAACTCAACATTATGCTATGAAAAAGTGCAAGGTGGATTTCTACATGTCAGTGTGACAAACTATAAAATAAGCAACTAAATGAGAAAATCCAAGGTAGATCAAGCTTCCACATGTACACTCACACATGTGCATATGTGTTAGAGATGGGAAATATAAATGTATGGATGATCATATAGGTAAAGAGTATTTTTAGATATAAATATTTTGGATAAACAACAGGAAGAAAGAGTGACTGTCATTTGGAGAGATGGCTGAGGAACCTTAGAGTGGAAGATGACTACTTTCTATTTTCCTCTCTATATCCTTTTATGCTACTGAAATTTTTAAACTGTACATATATTACATATTTTCATTCCAAAAATAAGATGTTGTTTCTGAAGGGGTTCGAGGCAGTACTCCACCACTTCATCTCACACTTTACAGGTAAAGAAATGTATTTTCACATAAAGCAAATGACTAGCTTAAGGCACAAAGTTACTCTGTAAGAGACAGCACTAAAATAAAATCTCAGGACTCCCAGTTCAGTACTACTTCCTAAATATGGGAGGGGAGGAAACAAACTATCTATATTCATTTGATATATACATCTTCAGAAAACAGCTCATATACATCAGCATGCCAAAAGTATATATACATCTTCAGAAAACAGCTCATAAAACAAATTATTTTATCATGTTCCATTTTGGTTCAATAACTACTTTATAAACAGGACATAAACTAAGCTAACATGAGAAATGCTGATAAAAAACTTCTACGCTATTGACTGAATTGTGTTTTCCCCCAAACTCCTATGTGAAGCCCTAGCCCCATGTACTTATATCTGAAGATCTGGGACCTTTAGGAGGTAATAAAAATTCAGTAAGGTCGTAAGGGCAGAGTTCTAATCCAGAAGTACTGGTGCACTTACAAGGAAAAAAAAAAGGCAGACACATCAGCACTCTCCCTCTGTACCTGCAAGAGGAAAAGCCACATTAAAGACACAGGCAGGTCTGAAAGCAGGAGAGTGCCCTTACTCTTTAGCTAGCACCCTGACGTGAGACACCAGGCTCCAGAACATTGAGAAAATAAATTTCTATCATTTAAGCCACCATCTATGCTATTTTACAACCCAGGTTAATAATAATAATTATATATACATATATATGTTCTGTGGTGTATACAGATAAGAATAGTATATGTATTAGGTATCCAGCTCTACCATAGATGCATATGTATGTATAGAAATGGTCTCAATGGGCACATATGTGCACACTATGAAGAGGGATTACCTCTAGGCAACAAGGGGAGACTAGTTTGACTTTATGCATGTCTGTTCCAGTGGAAGGTGTGAACTAGAAAAGGGTGGGGTTGTGGCTCAGTGCCAGACCTAAGACAGCATACATGAAGCCCAAAGTTTGACCTCCAGCAGGGATGAAGAAAATCTAAACTAACAGAATGAAAACCAACCCTAAAATAAACACACTAAATCTCAATAAATGCTCCAAAGAATCAGAGTGCAAATTTTTAAAATATCATTTCTAGGTACTGTAGGTGTTCATTAACTTTTATGCACAAAAACATATATGCCCACAAAAAAGCACATTTTAAAAATGATGTTATAGCCGGGCATGGGGGCACACGCCTGTAATCCCAGCACTCAGGAGACGCAGGACGATCGTGTGAGTTTGTGAGTTTGGGCTACAAAGTAAGTTTGAGACCAGCCTGAGCTACATAGTGAGACCGTGTCTCAAAAAGACAAAAAAAAAACTAAACAAACAAAAAAAAACCTGCTGTTACAAAATTAAGATGAACGTAAATTTCCAAGTTAAAAAGAGAAGAAAAAAAGGAGGGAAAAAACCCATGATTAACACAACATGGTTAAGTCTTAAGGGAGTTACACCAAACAAAAAAAAAAGAAAGTTCAAAGAATTATATACTACACAATTCCATTTTTAGAATATCCTTAAAGTGATAAAATTATAGAAATGGAAAACAAATTAGTGGTTGCCAGGGGTTAGGAGAGAAACCACATTATAAAATGGCAAGCGGACAGTGATGTGACTGTTCTGTCTTGACTATACTGGTGAGGACATAAACATAGACATGATAAAGTCCATAAAGCTAAACACATACATACACATATGCACACAAGTGCTAATTCAGTTGGAAGAAATGTGACTAAGATATGTAGCTCGACCGATTAATGCTGGTTGTTGCCACTGAGAAAACTGGGTAAAGTGTACACACGATCTGTGTGTATTTTTTACAACTGCACGTAACTCTGCAATTATTTCATAATAGAAAGTTATTTTAAAATGAAGGAAAGACGACATAATAACCAAACCCTCTGTCCATCAAAATATAAGGGAGTGGGGGGAATTCTGCAAAAGGACAAGAAGGTATTTTGATTTGTTTGGGCCATAAATTATTTTCCCAGAGAGTCATGTCAAATGTATTTTCATGGACAAAAAGTGTTTTACTTATTAACTTATCTTAACCTGAATTTATATTAGAATATCCTTGTGAGTTTTCCTAATAATATTTACTAATATATTTTATTATCTTATATATATATTTGTTTCTCACAAGAATGTAAACTTCATTAGGGTGAAAGAAAATGTTTTTGTTCTGTTATATTTTTATCTAAAAGGAGTTTTCCACCCTGCAAGCAAGCATGATATTAAATACGTGAAATAAAATGTTTTCTAAATCTTTGTTATGTACTTAAATAAGCAATAAAAATGTTTAAACCTAGACCAGTATCCTAATGGCAAATTCTCAGTCCTCAGTTTCCTGTACATAGTCAGATTTGTAAGATGAAAAGTACAATCTTGCCTTAAACAAAAACAGCTATGCCACACAATTACTAAAATGAGTAATTTTAGTAATTATTTGAGTAATCCCAATTACTAAAAAAAAAATTGCTTACAAATAACAATCTTGAATAGAGCCTACTTACTACCCCACTGCCTGGGAGAGCTGGAGAAAGAAAATGTAACATACTCT
>NW_004955497.1:7501479-7507263 GCF_000276665.1 Chinchilla lanigera | reverse complement strand
AATTGCTTACAAATAACAATCTTGAATAGAGCCTACTTACTACCCCACTGCCTGGGAGAGCTGGAGAAAGAAAATGTAACATACTCTATATATAAAAAGCAAGCAACCCAATAGAGCATAGTTCCAAGTCAAAGTTGGTACAACATGGCAACTAAGTATACTAAAAATATACTTTTGTGGTTCAATTTCCCAATGCTTGCAAAATAAGGGTAATTTTTTCACACACTTACATCCATGGTTTTGTTTTACCTGAAATACTAACAAAATAATTCTATAAATGTGAAATACTAAGGCAAGGGTCAAAACTCAAATGCCCAATATAAGTCACCCAGTTAGTATGGCAAAATGCTGCATCTCGTCCCAAAGGCACCCTAACTCCAATACTGGTAATGGTTGCCCTTGAAAGAAAACCAGAAACCTCTCTTTTTCTACTAAATCTCTGAATATTTGTTTTTGTTGGTGCTATCAATTAACACAATTAAAACCAACATCTACAAAACCACATTATACCATAAATTTTGGCAACCAAAATGATTGCTATTTTAAGATGGATAATGCCAAGTTTAGAAAAGAATGTACAGAGTAACTGCAATTCTCATTAACTTCTGTAGTGGGTGCGTAAATGTGCTGCCATCACTTGGGGAAGTTGTTTTACATCACTTTCTAAGCCTGGATCCTGTAATGCACAAATTAGTCCCTATTCCATACAGACAGATCAACAGATTCTATTATGGCCCAGAAATTCCAATTCTAGGTAATCCAAAAGAAATGTGTAGACTTGCTCACCAAAATAAATGTAGAATTCTTAATGGTCAAAAACTAAGAACAACCCAAATTTCCAACAACAAAATGAGAAAATAAAATGCGGTATAGTCACACAATGTAACCATTATTCAGAAATGGTATTAAAGACACTGTTCCTACACAACAGTATGAACAGACCTCACAAATGCAGTTGCAAGAAACAAACCCACTAAAGAGTGCACAGTACTGTTCCATTGTTACAAAGATCCAAGAAAGTACAAAACGGATCTGTAATGCTAGAAATCACTGAGAGTTACTTTTGGGAAAAGGTAGTGGGGGGGGGGAGCAGGTCTTTGGGGGATACAAATTATCTTCTGGCTCTTGATCTGACTGCTGATTATATGGTGTATGTTCTCTCATACAAGTCCCAAGATCTTCTGACTTGGATGCCCTTCCCTAGGTAGGGGTTATAGTTTTAACATAATCGTTAAGTTCATGTGTTCGAAGGTACAGGGCACAGTAACAGGTTAGATTAGTAGCGCTCTGTGCTCATTAATAGAGTAATGTCATGACCATGAGAGTTCATTTACTGCCAGAGTGGTCTTGTTCTAAAAGCCCTGCTTGCTCTTTGGCCCTCGCACTTTCTGCCATGAGATGACACACCACAAAGACCTTCACTACATGCTGGCACCAAGACTTCCCTGCCTCCAAAAAAGAGTGAGAAATAAATCCCTTTATAAATTACTGAGTCGGGGCTGGGGATTTAGCTCAGCGGCAAAGCGCCTGCCTGGCAAGTGCAAGGTCGTGAGTTCGGTTCCCGGTACCGGAGAAAAACCAAAAAATAAATAAATAAATAAATAAATAAATTACTGAGTCAGTGGTATTTTGTTATAGCCATATGAAGCATACTAAGAAAACTGGTACCAAGAAATGGTTACCTGAAAATGCGGAAGCAGCACTGGAGCTAACTGGTAGAGGCTGGAGCAGTTTTGAAATGCCTCCTGCAAAAAGCTTGTGCTGCTGTGAACAAAGCACTAGGAGCAATTCTGGTGAGGACTCAGAAGCATACAGAAAACAGTATACAGAAAACTCAGAAGTATACAGAAAACAGAATACAGAAAGTTTGAGACTTGCTAGAGATTAAGTGGTCCTGGTCAGAATGTTCATAGAAATATGGACAATAAAGTCAATTCTGGTGAGGTGTCTGACAGAAATGAGGAACACGATATTGCAAACTACAGGAGAGGTCATCCTGTTACAAAGTCACAAGTAAGTTAGGTGAACTGTGTCCACGCTTGAGAGCTTGATGGGAAGTGAAACTTAAGAACAATAAGCTACAATACACTGTGCAAGACAGTTTTAAACAAAATATTACAGGGGCTGCATGACTACTTTTAGCTGTATACAGTAAGGTTTGAGAAGAAAAAACTTAAACACAGAATTTATAATTTAAAAAAGCAGGACAGAATGACATAGAAAATGCAATGCCTAACCCGGTAAGAATGAAGACTAATGAAGAGTGCAAACGGAAGACTGGCCAAGCTAATTAAGACTAGTACAAAACAGACAGAAGACAAAGCAGTGGAAGCGACGCTGAAGGCATTTCAGAGACCTTTGAGGCTGCCTCTCCCAGGGACAGGCCCACAGTTCTAGGTTTGGGACCTGAGCCAGGGAACCCTCCATAAGCTTACAGCCCTGAATCACCTGGTAACTCTGCTCCCTACACCTAGGAGCTGCAGCCTAAAGCAGCCCCAGGTATAATTCTAGCCACCATTCCAAAGGATAAGGGGTTGTAAACTTTGGCAGTGTCCACATAATCAAGGCACACAATGTAAGAGCTGTGGGGGCAGCTCTGTGTGGGTCTCTATATAGAAAGGATGTCCCAGACAGCCTGAGGGCCCTGACAGAGACCTGTCAGCAGAGGCAGAGCCACCCTAGAAAAGACAACACCTAGTGGAACAGTCCCACATAGCACAGAACTTGGGCCCCCAGTGGGCAACTTCACCCTAGGAAAGCAAGTGACAGCTGCTGGATGTACTGAACCCAGCAAAGCCATATAGGGACCAGGCTTCCTGAGGGACATGGAGATTATTCTCCAGCTTAAAGATGTAACAGGTTCACAAAGGGGTTTAATTCGTATGTCCTGCTGCTGGGCGGCTCTGATTGGAATTCATCATCTGATGTTAAATGACTAACCACGGTTGGTTCATGCCACCCAATGGGACAGTCATGCATGTACCACTGATGATTCAAGCCAAGCCAGCAGGAAGGTGTTAATATGTTCGTTTTCCTTTCTGGACTGTGGACTTACTTGGGACCACTTACCCTTTTCTTCTTGACTATTTCTCCCTTTTGGAACGAGAGTATCTACCTCATGCCTGTTCCACCCCTGTATTTTGGAAGCACATCATTTGCTAACTTCACCCGCACAGAGCTGGGGAGGAATTTACCTCCAAATAAATCATAACCTGAGTTTTACCTGTATCTGCTTTGACTCTGGACTTTAGAGTTAATGCTGTAATAGGTTAAACCTTTAGGGGCTAAATATATTTACACTTTTAGAATAAATATATTTTGCATTGTGTAAAGAACACTGAATTTGGGAGCCCAAATTCTATGCTATGGTTTTAATGGGTCCCCTCATATGCTAGACACAATCCCCAGTGCAGGAACCTCTTAAGAGGGAAGACCTAAGAAGAGGTGGATAGGTCACCAAGGTTGTGTGCAAAAGAAAAGATGAAGGTTGTTACTGGGGGAAACAGGCTTGTTAGGAAAGCACGTTGGGGCACCCGCCTGCCCTCCTGCCTCTTCTGTCACAATATGCCACAGCATAAAGGCCCTCACCAAAGACACCACCTTCATACTGGATTTCTCAGCCTCCAAAACGACAAGAAACAAGTTTCTGCTCTTTGTAAATTACCCAATCTATGCTATTCTGTTACAACACAAAATAGACAAACACTATTTTATGCAGGTACTTCAGTAAAATGTCTACAGATATACACACATGCACATACAAGATACCAGGGAGGCAAAACAAAGTATTTCTGGAGGTACATCCACTTTACTGGAGCAGATCAGATTCTGACTTCTTAGCTGGATACCACACATTCTTAGGTTTAAAGGCGTAAAACTGTGGTAGTGATGCTACAAGATCAGCTCAATAATGAACAGAATTTATTCTAATACCAATACTTAGAATGTGTTGCCTGTTTCAATTGCCTCGAACACTTAATTAGAAAATGAACTGTATCTCGAAAGTACAACAGAACACAATAAAAAAAAGTCCACTAGAAATTAAAGAACGCAATCTATTTCTCTGATTCCTAAGCAAAGTTGCCATTCACTGACAGGCAGCAAGTTTATCCCATCTAGGAGTCACCAACTTAGATATTACTGATATACCTAGAACCCTATATAGAAAAGAGCAGCATCAGCCCATGAAGTTAAAACCACCACAGACTCCAAATACTAAAATCGGTGAGCAGGTAACATTTTCAAATAACTATGAATTTTAAAATGCTATTTTAAAACTGCCTGTGAAGTCCATGTATCTCACTTTCCTAAAATATGAAATGGTCCCATCGATTACTACTATTTTTCCTCCACTAATGTGCTTACTTCACAATCCGTCTTCTGTTTATCTCCTGCCTTATCGCTCACGTTCCAACTCTACTTTTATTTGCACAATAATAAGAAAATCTTAGATCACCTATTAAATCCAAGACCTGCACTAAACGTGTACCTATGAGTATTTACTGTTCACTTTTTTTTTTTTTTTTTTGTATTTTTGAGCCAAGGTCTGTCTCACTGTGCACTTCAGGCTGGCCTTGAGCTCACTTTGTAGCCCAGGCCGGCCTCGAACTCGAAATGACCCTCCTGCCTCAGCCTCCCCAGTGCTAGGATTACCGGCGTGCGCCACCACGTCCGGCAACTGTTCACTTTAAATGCTTACTAAACAAACACTACTGTTAAATTAATTAGAGCCATAACTCAGTCATCCAGAAAAAAAGTGGCAAAATTCCATCAATAATTTTACAAAACATCTGAAGTTACAAATTTTCTTAGCATCTCGGCCTCAACAAATATACCTAATCAAGCCCATAATACCAAAAACCAGCTAATCTTTAAAACATAAATCTCTCGAAAAATGCATAATAATCCTTTTAAGAACAAATAAGTACTAAAACATCATACCAAGCTCACAAAAATGTTTTTTGATGTCCACCTTAAACTGCCTATCGAATTATTTCAAAACCTAAAAGCTCTTTAGAACTCATGAAAACAGGACTCCCATTTGTTTAGAAATGATTCATATACTAAGAGGCAGAGGAGAAACCTGGCAACTACTCTACTCTTTCTAGGGCAATATTCCATAAAATACAGATTACATTTACACTCACAGGGAACTCCACTGCCTACTAACTATAAGGTTGTAAGGCACGAGATAATAGTAAGGCGATGTAGGTCAACGGTAGAGCGCTTGTCTAGCGCGCAGGAGGCCCTGGGTTCAATTCTCCGCACTGCAAACATAACAACAAAAAAAAGGTAAAAAACGATAAAACATCCTTACGTATCTTCACCCAAGCGCTCAGGAGCACACAAACCTACGCCGTGCAAGAAACGCTTTCAAGGCATCACACTAAGATTTCGCTCGATGCTGAACTGTTGAAGACAGGAACCCTACTGACACCCAGCTAACTTACTCCAGCTTTCAAGAAAACTATGTTGCAATGCCAGTCTTGCGAAATCCCTACTCTAAACGCTCGATTCAACCTGCGAACACCAGAAAAGCTGCGGTCCTCTCCTCCTTAATCCTTAGAAAGCATTTCCTGCCTGGAAAACCCTTCTCCCGCAAGCCTGCCACAAACTTTTTCCGTCCTTCCAAGCCACTCCGCTTAAGACCGCCCCTCGCCGCCCGCCCCCTACCCACACACATCCCCACCGGGGAACCTCCACGCCGCAGACCCCGCTCCACACGGGCACGCCAGACACATGTGCCTGCAAACCCGGCCCCTTTCCACACCCCCCGGAAGCGAC
>NW_004955497.1:7491504-7501006 GCF_000276665.1 Chinchilla lanigera | reverse complement strand
GGGCCAGAGGGACGCTGTTGCTATGGAGGCCGAGGCCCGGGGCGGCCCCGGCGGCCGGGTCCTCATGCAGGAACTGACACTCCTCCCCGTAGAAGCACGTCTTGTCCTTGGCGTAGTAGCGGCAGTACTTGAGCTTCACGCCGGCCGCCGCCCCGCCGGGGACACCCCCGACCCCCGGCGGGGCCGCCGCCGCCGCCGCCAGCGAGGAGGGAGAGGAGGCGGCGGCCGAGGGGGGCGGGAGGCCGCCGCCGCTGTTCATGGCAACGCCGCAGCTGCGCCCGCCGCCGCCACCATAGACGGGGGAGGGAAGGCAGACGCCGCCGGAGCAGATAAAAGCTGGGCGGGAGGGCCCGTCCCGCTGCGGGAGCGGAGCCGCCCGGGGAGAGGGGGCGGGGAGGGCGGGAGGAGGGGGCAGGACGCGGGAGTTGGGATTCTCACTCACTCTCGCTCTGTCCTCTTAAAGGGGCCGCGCGGGACGCCGGGGTGGGCGCGCGGGCCCGGACGGGCGCTTCGAGGGCGCGGGCTAGGGGCGAGGGGGCGGCGGCGGCGGCGAACGGCTGGAGAGGGCGGAGGGGGCGGGGAGGGCGGGAGGAGGGGGCAGGACGCGGGAGTTGGGATTCTCACTCACTCTCGCTCTGTCCTCTTAAAGGGGCCGCGCGGGACGCCGGGGTGGGCGCGCGGGCCCGGACGGGCGCTTCGAGGGCGCGGGCTAGGGGCGAGGGGGCGGCGGCGGCGGCGAACGGCTGGAGAGGGCGGAGGGGGCGGTTGATTTTTAAATTGTGCCTCCACTCGCTCTCTCGCGCCCTGGTTCCTGCGAGTTGTTTATTCCATTTTCCTCTTCCTGAGACGGCCGTCGCCGTTGCGCGTGCGCGCCGCGGCGCGGTGCCTTGTGGGTAGCCGGCGCGCTGGGGGAAGCCTGGCCGGGCGCCGGGCCCCCGGGGGCATCCGCGCGCGGGCGGCCTCGGGACGGGCGGCGTGACGTCCTCGCGAGAGCGGGTGCCTCCCCGTTCTGTGTGTTTCCCTACCGATCTAGCCAGGTGTCATCCTTGATAAGACACAATTGACAGTGGCTGGCCGTTGGGAGGCTGCGCCCGGGAGCGGTCCGCGCCCTCGCCCCGCGAGGACTGGTTTAATTTTGCATCGCGCTGCCTCTGCCGCGTCCCTTTTCACCCCCACCCCACCGCCCTCCTGCGAGGTGCCGAGCACTGCGGGACTGACTACCGTAGCTTCTGGGCTCTTTGTCAAAAAGTGGGCCAGGAGAATGTTGCAATCGGCAAACCCCCTGCTCGGTGCTGCACCTGTTTCCTCTGTTATTTATATTTCTAAAGGCCCTCAGGAAATTTTTATGAAAACTCAGATGCCATCCGGGACGGCACTGCCTGGACGTCCCGGGGAAGTTTCACTTATAAATGTACTGGATTGTTTTTCTCCAGTCAGCCTAGGTCTGGATTTGAAATTAATCTTTAAAACATAATTTTTCCCCCGGCGACCTCTGATGTTTTTGCTCTACTATATTTAATTTGTTTTTTACAGGTTTTAAAGAATTTTAACGGCAAGGAAGGGAATTTTAACAGTTTAGCTTTTCTCTTAGATTTTCACGAAAGGTGAATGAGAGGTGGTGTTGACGGTATTTAGGAATTCTAGCAAACAGTCACAGAAGAATGGAAATAAACAAAACCACCATGCTGCAAAAAGGGAAAGGTGGATCCTATAGAGCAAAATCTGGTAACCCCGATGATGTTCCTTAGCTAAATTCAAGAACAATAGCGTTGTATTAAATTCTGTTTGAAAGCATTTCCGCTTATTTAATTATTCCACCAATATTTATTAGTGACCAGGATAAGTACCAGGAATTGTACTAGGAGGTGGAGAAGCAAAACTGAGCAAGATGCAGTCTTAACAGCTTACAGTTGGGAGGGGTGGTGCACGCTTGTAATCCCAGCATTGGAGAGGCTGAGGCAGGAGGATTGCCACAGAGTTCAAAGCCAGCCTGAGCTACATAGCAAGACCGTGTCTCAAAAAACTATAAAAAAATTTTTCAAAAAGAAAAAGAAAGAAAGGTTACCTACTTTCTAATGCCTTATTTATCCTCTGGTGTGGGACATATAAGGGACATCAGCGATTATAAACCAGTGTCTTCAGTACTGACCATGTCACGATGGCTATTAGAGGATATTAAAAATGTTAGATTTCCTCGAGGAAGTTAATAGCTTAGTAGCAGTGATTGGAAATGTCATTGAATTCAGACGAAGCTGGGTTTGAAACGCGCTGCCTACACTCCATAGATACCTTACCCTAGGTAACATGCTTCTCTTTGCCGAATTTGTGCAACTGGGATACATTAAACTAATAATGCAGATAAAATGTCTCATACTTAGAATGAAGTAGGCTGTAGCCACTGTAGTAGTGTATGCAGAAGAACGTTCTAGACCAAGCACACAGCTTTTACAAAAGACCGCGAGGTGGATGGGGAAAGGTTTACTTAGATTGTTAGGGAAAATGGAGAATTGAGCAGAGTCCATGGAAGTCCTTATAAGGCCACGTTCAAGGGTTGGGTTTTTTCCTTGAGAGCAATCAGATGTTACTTACAGGGTTTTAAAAAGTCAAGTAATGGCATTCAGATTTCCCTTTAGGAAAAGACTTTTTGACCCTTCACGCCCGGCCCAGCGCTTGACCCTCCTAAGAACCCTATTAAGACAAAAGAAGAGGAACACTCACGTTTTATACTTAAACAAAGTAAGTCGTGGTGTAACACAAAGTTACCAGTTTGTGAGCTGCAAAGCCAGGACTTAAACTCCGGGTTCCTGCTGACAAAAATCTGTGTTTTTTGTATTATCAGCTCGGCCGTTGTTTGTTTGTTTTTTCTTTTTTTTTTGGTTTTTCTCCGGTACCGGGAACCGAACTCACAACCTTGCGCTTGCCAGGCAGGCGCTTTTGCCGCTGAGCTAAACCCCCAGCCCCAGTTTGGCTGTTGTTAAATGAACTTGTAAGTCTTCTGATGTCTCCGGATAAGGAAAGTAGTGTTTATGGTGAGACAACAGTTCAACAATCCATACTACCTTAGATTAAGCATACCAGTCCATAATTGAGAATCTACTGTGTGCTGTTCCAAGTAAGTTCTGTGCTAGACTCTGATACATAAAATGTTTAAAATAAGGCCACAAGTGTTACTGGGGGATTGTGAGGAAAGTTCAGAAGATAAATCATCCCTCAGTACCACATTTAACAAGGTTTCGTGTTAAGTTCTTGTCAATAGGTTACAGAAAGGTACACTAAGATACTAGAATTAGGTATCATTAATACTCCGATTAATCAAAACGTTGACGAAACTGGCTTTGGATTCCTTGAACAATACCCAAAGAGTATTAATAAACTGATGTGGAAAATGTTTAAACCCCTCCTTTGGACTCTGTTTAGCTTTTACGTAAAGATTTTCTGCTGCTTAGGAAGATACTGTCCATAGCAACCTTAGCCCATTGGTTATGTTGCAAAACCGGTGGAGACAAATATAGCAGTGACAGATTAGTATTGATAGGGGCTGGGGATTTAGCTCAGTGGCACAGTGCCTGCCTGGCAAGCGCCTCGGCGTGAATTCAATTCCCGGTACCGGGGGGAAAAAAACGAAACAAAAAAAAGAAAAAAGATTAGTATTGATAGCTGTCTGTCAGCTGGAAAAATATATAGTACTAAGATTAAACAGTATGGATATAAATGTTAAGTTTTTGAATTTGAATTAACCTTGGGGAAAACAGAGCAGACATTCTGATACATCACTAATGTTGCATTTCCCCAGTGCCAGAAAACCAATTGGCTGTATACTTCATAAAGCCTTTAAAGTGGGCATTGCGTTAGAACAATTACTATTCTACTTCACGAGTAAATCCTAACAAAACCTATAAATAAATTTTATATTCTAAAAAAATAAAAAATTTTATACTCCAGTACTCAGTGCAGTATTAACTTATGAAAGCCAAAAAAGAAAAATTGCAAATAATTTAAGGTGTAAACACTAGAGAAATACTAAAATAGATTATCTACTTGGAATTTTATGCAACTATTTAAAATGATAGTCATAAAACTTACAACAGTGTTTATGACATCTTGTACATATGTAACATGATCCAAGATTGTGTGCTACATTACTGTAATGATATTTAGAAAAAAAATACAAATAGCTAGACGTGATGGTGTACACCTGTAATCCCAGCACTTGGGAGGATGAGGCAGGAGGATCGCTGTGAGTTTGAGGCCAGCCTGGGCTACATAATGAATTCTAGGTCAGCCTGAACTATATAGCGAGACCCTATCACAAACCCCTAAAATAGAAATAAAGCTTAATTACCCTAAAACATTAACAATAATTTTACTAAGGTGACAAGATGACAATGTTTTCGCCTATTTCCTAACTTTGTTTTATTTTTTGTTTTGTTTTGTTTTGTTTTCCAGTACCAGGAATTGAACTCACAACCTTGCGCTTGCCAGGCAGACGCTGTGCCACTGAGCTAAATCCCCAGCCCCTTAACTTTGTTTTATGAAAATAAATTACTCATACAATAGAAAAATAAGCATTAAAATTTGTCAGAATTTAATCTTAGCCACTTAATTCTGAGAAGTGGGTACGTAGTGTTTATTAAATTATACTTTGTATTTTTTGTTTATAAATTATTTGAGCTGGACACTGTTGACCATTTCTCCACATTTTCACTAGTTTAGTGTTTCTCTTAGTTTATTCCGTGGAAGACTGATTCAACAGAATATTAATGCATATATGCAAAAGAAAGCGTTCTAGAATTAGGAAAGTTTGTGAAGCTGAGTTAAATAGTTTTATTTACCACAAGTCTCTTTCTGAACCTTTAATGTGTTGATACATGAGTATAAAAATGGAAGATAATATGCACCAAATTTTTTGACTGTGGCATACTTTATTTCCTCTAATCATTATGTGGAATTAGTGTTCCTAGAATATACTTTGAGAAGGACTGTCCTTTCTTATTTTCCCCAAATAGCCTGTTCGAAAAATTGTCTACATTCTTCAATCCCCTATCCCAACCCTCCTTATATTTCATATGTCTATCTGTAAAAAGAAAACAGATGTGAGAGTGACCCCTTAACTCATGCTCTGGTCTGCATCACCTGACATTTTCCTTAGGAATCTAGCTCTTCTATATCCAGTATCTTCTCTCTTCTGATTCTGAGTAGATAAATATGTAAAGGCTCACATTTAAATAATTTTTAAGGAATCCACCTCAGCTGAAATTTTTTAATGAAAATAAAATCCAAGAAACTGAAACAGTGCTTAAAAGATAAAGCTACTTGGGAGGACAATTTGGGAATATGTTTAAAATTTTTAAATATACAAACCGTATGGCCCAGTGATGCCACTTGTGGTATCTACCATAGAAAAAAAACATTTATTTTGAGAAGTAGGAATGGGAGTGTTAGGCCTTGAACCCAGCGCCTCGCACATGCTAAGCACCAGTTCTACCACTGAGCTCCTACACACCCAGTCCCCAGAAAAACATTTGTGTTTAACATGGCAAGCATAACAACATTCAGCTGAGGAATTTTTTTTTTTCATACCAGGAGTCAAACTCAGAACCTTGCACTTGCCAGGCAGGCGCTGTGCCACTGAGCTATATCCCTGGCCCGAAACACTACTGTATCTTTCATTTATTTATTTATTTTTCTTTTTGGTACCAGGAATTGGACTCTCGACCTCGCACTTGCCAGGCAGGTCCTGTGCCGCTGAGCTATATCCCCAACCCCTAGGAATTGTTGATAATAGTAAAATTGAGACTCACCCAAATCTTCATAGTTTGGTGAATCTATATGTACCACCATTCTCTTAAGCACCATCAAATGGAAAGGGCAGGCTGCAGACAATTGTGTGGAATATGGCACCATTTATGTAAAAAAATTAAAATCCATTTCCTACAAGGATCTATATACACAGAAGGATAAACATTAAATTGTTAATAGGTTGGGGACTGAGGGTAGTGATCAAAAGGGACTTTATGTTTTAATGTTTCAGATTTTACGAGAGTGTAAACTGCTTTGCTTCTCTGATTAATTTTTTTAAATAATGAAACTTGCCTTTGATCACTTCTTTTACCCTAATTTCTTCCTTTCTCCACAGGTCGTTTCTTTTTAATCATCCGTTTCATAACCAATGTCTTCATCTCCCATTCATCCCTTACTCAAGAATAATCTGACATTTTTTGTTTTTTATTGCATTGAAGTATTTTTGCCAAAGCCACCCCTGGCCCAGGCAGCAAATCCTGACACGTACTTTTCAGCCACTTTCTGTCTCCTCTATAATATTCAACAGTGTTAATCATTTTCTCAGTTCTGCTTTCTCTTGGCTTCCAGTCGCCCTTTCTCTTGGTTTTCCTCCTGTTGTATCTTTTCAGGTCCTTGGTAAGGTTTCCTCTGCCTATGATATTCAGTGCTACCTGCATGATAGGCCTTTCAGAAATATCTGTGAAATACATAGCAAGTAGTTTATTATCCAATACAATGCATAGTTATCCTTTAAGATTTAAGTGTGTGTTGGGACCAGAAAAAGTACAACGGATTTGGAATTAGAGTAACTAGAGTGAAACCTGGTTTTTACTGCATTACTCTCTGGGGCTTTCAGCAAGTCCCTTAACCTCACTTAGCTTCAATTTCTTCATTTTTAAGGTGGAAAGAATACCTGCCTTAAGGAGTTGTCTTGAGGGTTGAATGATATAATGAGAACCTCATAGAGAAAATAATCTCTGAGCTACTAAATGAAAAACAAAAGTTTTCATTTTCAATATTATTTTAACCACCTTTTTGTGTAGCAAGGATTTTACTTCTGAGCACTTTATGTTGTATTACCTTTAATACCGCGTCCTTGGACATTCTTTCCTGCATCCCTCTACTTACAAGATGGTGACTTTGGCAGTTACTGTCATGATGCCTCAAATTTCATAGGGTTTCACAGCTTCAGAAGCAACCGGGCATGTTTTTTATTTGTCCTCCCAATAATCCTGCAAAAAAGTTAAATGAGGACGTTATTTTAATAATGGGGTTCTGAAAGTTTAGAAGCATGTGCGATTCTATAACTTGCCCCCAAATAAGGCAGCTGAGGCTTAAAACCAAGTCTTTCAGTTCCATTTTTCTGTGCTTTTTCTCCCAAGATACAGCCATCTCCTTAGGATTGGGTCCCTTCATTCTGGATTTTGTCACTGTTGTCCTTGGCTGCCCCAAGGTTAAATACATCCCCTCATTACCCTCCATTGAGATATATCAAATAGATTCTCAGTCTTTGTCTCTTATGCAAATTGAGGATTTCAGAACCTGTAACATGCTAATACAGAGAGAGGGTAATTTTCAGTATTACTCACCTGTACTGTAGCAGTAATGCTCACAAATGCAATAATATTCCCAATTTTGAATGGAAGAGAGATAATAAAGTGATGAGATACTTTTTCTCTCTCTACCTGATAATCTAAGTATTACTTTCCAAGTAGTCACCTTTGTAAACATTAGCATTACTCTAAATTGTATCTTGAGATTTATTTTAGTACCCTAATCACACTTTTTATATACCCTCATTGTAGCTAATCTTTATTCTTTAAGATTTGATTTCTGTAAATGACTCGGTGATCAGAGCCATAATGAAAATTATTGAGCAGAACTATGCCATTTGTAATCAAAAGCTATTTCATTATAAATAAAACCAATATTCTTACGTGTTTCAAAAGTTGGTGCTGAAAATAATTTCGTAAAAACAACACTAGCATTATTACGATGTAAATATATCATCTCCCTAGGCAACTATAGTAGCTGTTCTACAAAGAACGTATTTAAAGATTATTTAGAGTTCTAACTTACCACATTTCTAGGAGGACTACAGTCATCACGTTACAGTGATGCATACGTACCTCTTTCTAGCAGCACAACTCACAATAGCTGAGTCATAGAAGCAGCCTATATGCCCGCCCACAGATGAATGGATAAAACAAATGCGGGACATATACACAATAGAGTACTGCTAAGTGATGAAGGATAAATTTGAGTCATTTGTAGGAAAATGGATGGATCATGGGAGCATAATACTGTGTGGAATAAGTCAGTCATAAAAGCTTTAAATTTTTTTTGGTTGGTTGTTTTTTTTTCTCTTTTTTGGTCTTTTTGAGACAGGGTCTCACTATGCAGTTCAGGCTGGCCTTGAGCTCACTTTGTAGTTCAGGCTGTCTTCGAACTTGCAGTGATCCTCCTGCCTCAACCTCCCAAGTGCTGGGATTACAGGCATGTGCCACCATGCCCGGCCTTGAAAAAAAAATAATAATTTTAATAAATGTCTATGCACCAAATAGTAAGTGCAAAAAATCAGAATCACCTAGCTATACAAGAACTTGGATAGAATCATGCAAACAATTATAATAGGGTTTAATACATCTCTTGCAGATTTTAATATGTAAGATATATTTAAAACAAGGATAAATATTAGTAATATAATCAGCTGGCTTAAAATGTTGTACTTGCAACTTTGTACCCCATTCTATATGGATAAACTAGGCACAGTGACACTGGGAGAAGGAGGAAACAGGATCATACCCCTAATTCCTTCCTGGGCAACTTAGCAAGACCCTGTCTCAAAATAAAAACTTAGAAAGGCTGGGATGTAACTCAGTGCTGGAGTGCCCTGAGTTTATTGCCCAGTACACACAAAAAGTACACACCCTTTTCATGTGACCGTTGGAGATTTACAAAAATCAAACACATACCAAGCCATGGCTTATAGCAAATACAGCAAACTGTAGCAAATTTCAAAAGAGATTTTTCTATGTTGCATTTTCTGATTATGATCCAATGCATCCTAATAATAGCATATTAAACAGAAGACCATTCATCCTACCTGTTTAGAACAAAAGAAAATAACGGAAAGTCAATTTTAAAAGTATGTGCTGCATTTTAAAATTTATATGATAAAACTGCTATACTCAAGAGAAATGGACAGTCATAAGTAGTTTTATTAATAAATAAGAATGAATGATAATCACTGGCACAAGAACAAAGTGAACCAAGAGAAAGGATGAGATGGGAACTTATAATAAAGGTTGAAATTAATGAAAAGGAAAACATTAAAAGATTTAAATAAGACCAAATTTGGTTATTTGAAAATAGCAATAAAAATAGATAACACACCTGCAAGTCTGATGACAGAAAGAAAAATGTATATCATTAATATTTTCAATGTCTATGAAAACATCATTTAAAATTAAAGAGGTAATACATACTTTTTCAGGCAAAATTGGGGAATTTGTCCCTAGCAGACTCATACTAAAGAATTTCAGATGGAAAGAATGAACAACAATAGAAAAAGTAAAATATGTGGGTAAAACCAAATGAAAATTCTCCATTAGAACAATGCCTTACAGGGGCTGGGGATTTAGCTCAGCGGCAAAAGCGCCTGCCTGGCAAGCGCAAGGTCGTGAGTTCGGTTCCCGGTACCGGAGAAAAACCAAAAAAA
>NW_004955497.1:7473207-7491404 GCF_000276665.1 Chinchilla lanigera | reverse complement strand
AACAATGCCTTACAAAGTTTTAAATAGTTGTAGAATTAAAACCACAAGTTCTTTGCATTTTAAAGCAATACAAAGATAACTTATCTTAGACTGAAAATTTACTAAAGTAAATCAAAGATGCATGGTATACTGTCTAAGGTTACTAAAAGAATAATAAAAGAATATGTAACAACCTAACAGAAAAGGGAATGAGTTTTTAATGCAAAAGAAACCAAGAAAGGAAAGAAAACTTTCAGGGGGCAGAACAAAGAGAAAACAAGTAATGTTAAGTCTAAATACACTAAATGTAAACCATCAAGTTCCAGACTTTCAGAGCGGACTAAGAAAAGATGAAACCTATATGTATATTAGGTTTCAAACAAAGGACCACAGTCACTGTCAATGACTGGGCATGGTGGGTTACACCTGTAATCCCAACACTCTTGAGAGGCTGAAGCAGGAAGATTGCAAGGCTGAGCTCAGCCTGGGCAATTTAGTAACTTGATGAGGCCCTGCCTGGAAATTAAAAAAAAAATTGCAATACACTGGGCATATGTCTCCATATGAAGGCCCTAGATTCAATCCACAATACTGGGGGGGGGGGGAAGGAATGGGGAGAGGAGAGAAGGAAAGAAAAGAAAAGCTTATTTTAGGATGTAGGTCTTACACAATTATGGCTGCCAGTTGAGGAGGTGTCTGCTTTGCTGATGTCAGCATCTGGAGAGCTACACCTACTACACGTCAGCCTAACCAGTAGTGTGGAAGAAAAGTTGGATGTGAACAAGAACAAGAGCATATAAGAACCTGTAAGAACAACTAGGGTTCATGAAGAAAAGCTAGAATTCACATCTGTGCCTCACTGACATCAGAGGCTGCTGTGGTGTTGCCCTTGCACTCTTATGAATTACAAAAGCTGAAGAAAGTTGCCAAGGGGCTTTAGGCCCTAATGCTTCCTGTATCATTATCAGATCAGTGCAGATCAGTGACAGTCTGTGCAAGTTGCCATGGTGTCTGGTGTCCTACACTGACTGCTGCTTTACTCTCACTCCCCAACTGCACATAAAATTCTTGTGTTTGGCACTGATTGAGAACCATACTTAGAAAGAAATTCTGGTAAATACAATAGCAGGTTAGCTAATTTCACATAGTGCAAAGCCAATACAGTCCATAATTTACCATTTATGCATACTTTTTCTTTAAACATTCATATTTGCAAATGAAGACAACAGCAAAGTCATGTGTCCAGCTAAAATAATTGGCTTCTTTCATAAACTTAACCCTCTTCCAATGGGAGAATACAAAGTCTTCCCATGTTTGGGTGGTACTCCTACCTGAGTCATGCGTAACATAAATCTGTAACATAGATCCTATGTTATAAGATGAATTACTATTAGCACAAATTATACCCAATGGAAAGTAATAATGGAAAGGAAAAAGATGTTTAAGATACACAAACATATTCAAATCAAGAGAGTAACTTCTAACCTATGTTGCTGCCACTTGGTCACATGACTAAGGCTGTTTATACGACTTTTTTATTCCACCCATTCCACATTCCCTTTGCCCTCAACAAACACCCTTGTTCTTTGATTCCTCATCTGCTGAAGTAACTCAAACCCTTCCAGAAAAGTCTGTGCTGTTATCCATCTTGCCTCTATTGCGAAGTGGTAGTTTTCTACTGACACTGTCACTGGGCAAGGGAGTGTTAGGAGATGCCCCAGGCAATCTCTTGCATTCCAGACATATTACTTATCTGTGTAATAGTGATGATCCAATATTCTTGATAGTCAAGATCAGACTCTCCAGCCATTACAGTAATTTCCTTCTTTGATTTACTGTCATGGAAAGCTAAATGTGGTTCAACTCCTGCTTTCATGAATCAATTGACAAGTGCCCCTCTTTAGTAATAGCAGCAATAATCAGATTGGAGAACTAATTCCAAGTAATTCACAAACAATCCAGAGAGCCCATCCAGAAGGTTGTGTTCTATTTTTGTTATTGCTGAAAAATAAGCCAAACTTAGTGGTTGGTAGCAGTCATTTATTTCTGCTTACAAATCTGCAATTTTGGTAGTGTTTGATAAGAATGACTTATCTCTGTGTTGTGCATCAGTGCTGGTTTTTGTTTGGGACCTGGGGATCCACTTTGAAGATGCCTCATGCATATGACTGGCAAGTTGGTGCTAACTGTGGTGTGGCAGATAACTGGGGACCATGGGCCAAAGACCTGAGTTCTGCTCTACCTTGTCTTCAGTGGGCTCCTTTAGCTTCCTTCCTGCATTATAGCAGGGTTTCAAGAGCGCCGGAAGAGGGCTGTGCAGAAACCACATAATGGGCTTCTCTTACTAAGCCTAGGAAGTCATCCCATATCACCTCCATGATGACCTGTTCATGGAAGCAGCCACCTACACACCCAGAATTAAATGGTAGGGAATTAAACCACCTTTTGAAAAAGAGACGGTTTCTAGAACATGTGGAATGGAAGTTTTGTTTTGTTTTATTTAATTTTGTTTTGTTTGAAAATATTGTTGATGCCATCTTTAGGAAATCTACCATAATATGCTATTTTCAAAAATAATCAGCCAGGTGTGGTGGCGCACCCCTATAATCCCAGCACTCCGGAGGCTAACACAGGAGGATCATTGTGAGTTCAAGGCCAACCTGGGCTGCAAAGTGAATTTAAGGGAAGCCTGAACTCATAATGAAATCTTGTCTTAAAAAAACCAAAAGCAAACAGCATAAAGGTAAAAGTGGTAAATATGCATAATATAATCATTAATAGCAGAATATAATTCTAGAGATATTAACAAGTTAAATTCACCAATAAGATTGAGCAGTCCCAATCTGTATGCATATAACATATAAAGCTATAAATAGGGGGCTGGGGATTTAGCTCAGCGGCAAAAGCGCCTGCCTGGCAAGCGCAAGGTCGTGAGTTCGGTTCCCGGTACCGGAGAAAAACCAAAAAAAAAAAAAAAAAAGCTATAAATGGGTACAGATGTAGGTACAAAATATGTAGAGCAAAATGAAAAAAAATCCATAACCAAAATGGGAAAATTGCTTAAAAGCTCTCTAAGACTGATCCACTAATGCAGACAAAATCAGTAAGAATGCAGAAGATATAAAACATGGTTAACAAGTGTTAGTATACATACAATTGCAGAATAAACGTATTTTCAAGGGCATACAGAAAATTCTTTAAAAACATATACTAGCCAGTCATGATGGCACCTGCCTATAATCCCAGCACTTGGGAGGCTGAAGCAGGAGGGTTGAAGTAAGTGAAATACAGATAAAATCATAAAGGGAAATGCACAGACTAGAAAAGAGGCTTAAAAATAATCACTAAGCAACCATACCAAAAACTTAGCGGGGAAGAACATCAAACAAAAAAAGTAGAAAGAAACATACACATAATAAATCAATAGCCAACAACTGTTTTTTCGAAAAGACATAATAAATCCTCCAGAAAGATTAAGAAAAAGTGAATGCATATCAGTATTAGGAATGAGAAGAAAAGGTTTTACAAGAGATGGGTAAATAGACATAAAACGACTTCATAACAGTGTTTGAGATTCTAGATTAAATGGAAATTCTCTCTAAAACTTTTTTAACCAACACTAACACTAGAAAAAGAAAAGCTGAATAGTCTTTTGCCTTCTAAAGAAATTGAAATGTTAAATTTACCACAGTGAAAACTACACTAGAGAACAGTATCAAATACTTGAAGAAATATTAACATCACTATTACACAACTTTTGCAGGGAATTAAGAAATAGGAGCCCTTTTCAAATCTTGGATCAGCAAAGCCTTGACACCAAAGCCTAACAAAACCATCATGGGAGAAATTAAAAACCAGTCTTGCTCACTTGTATAAATGCAAAAAATCCAACATGAATCTAACAATACTATAATAAAAGTAATAAAAAAAAGTATGTCCCAGGAGTGTAAGGTTAGTTTAAAAGTTAACAATGCAGTGTAATCTACCATATTAACAAAATGAAAAAATTCAATAGTTGCAGAAAAAAAATTGATAAAATGTAATATCCATGATTTAAACTAAAAATGGAAATGATCATATGTAACCTAAAAAATGGCATCTATCACATACATTGTTTAAAACCCTACTATAAAATGGCATATTTAATGCAGAAATGTTGAAAAATTTTCCCTCTGTAATCAGGACATAGAATTGCCATTATTACTTTAACATTGTACAGGAATCCCTATCCAAGATAAAAAAGAGGATTAAAAGAAAAGAAAAGACTAAACATCTGTAAACGACATAGTGGTGTACTACTCCTGAGTATAAAATCAGTATACAAAATTCATAATATATATACCAGCAAAAGTTATAAAACTAAAAATGTTTAAATAATACCACTTATGGATCACACCCGGAAACAATTAAAATATGTAAAAGAACTCTACATATAGAACTTTACTATAGAACAATACAGTGAGAAAAATATGAATTATCAAGAAAGACCTAAATACATGAGATATAGCAAGTTCAGAGATTCCAAATATTATGAAGAGTCAATTCTCCCTAAACTGACATCAGATACTCCTAAACTGACGGTGAAGTTATATCCTAATGAACACACCATAAGTTGGAAACGTATTTAATGTACCAAATATCATAGCTTAACAACCCAATGCACTGTGCAGTATCAGGCCATTACCCTGTGGTCATGTGTCTGACTGGGAGCTGCAGCTCACCACCACTGCTGAGCCTCACTGGAGAGAATCACCCCATAGATGGCTAACTCAGGAAAAGATCAAAGTTTAAAATTTGAAATCTGATGTCTACTGATTGCACAACACTTTTACACCATTTGTATAGACTTGGTGCCATCATTAAAATCCCTGGTGGGATTTGTGTGTGTATACACCACAGAGCAGTGAGGAAAGTGTAGTCTTTTCAATAAATGTTGTTGGGTTAATTAAATATACATCCGAGCTGCAGGCAGAAAACTTGACCCCTCTTTGCACCTACAGAAATCAACTTCAGGTAGAATATAGGCTTGGATGTGAAAATAAGATGAGAAAGCTTCTTTAAAATAACATAGCAGAATATCTTCATGATTCTGAATTAGAAAAGATTTTATGAACAGGGCATAAAAGCCATTAAAAGGGAAAAGAATGAAAATTATATTAAATTAAGAAGTTAACATTTAAAGATACCACCAAGATAGCGAAAAGTGGGACTGGGATAAAATATTTACCACATATATATCCAGTAAAGAGTTTACAACCCTAACATGTAAATTCCTTCAAATCAATACGAAAACAATAAGCAACTCAACATGATAGAAAAATTAGCAACAGACTTGAAGAGATATTTCTCAAAGGATGATATACAAATAGCCAGAAAACATATGAAAAGATGTTCACCATTGGCAATCAGAAGAATGGAAATTGAAAATGAATTCTACAGTACAGTAACAAAATGCCTAAAATTTAAAAAGGGACAATATCAAGTATCAAAGATATAGAATATCTGAAACACATATAATGGCATTAGGTGTTAAAATTTGTATAGTTACATTGGAAAAGAGCGTACATTGTCTATTTAAATTAAATATATATGGGGCAGGGGATTTAGCTAAGCGGCACAGTGCCTGCCTGGCAAGCACAAGGTCATGAGTTCGATTCCCAGTACCAGAAAAAAAAAAAAAACCCATAAATTAAATATATACATAAATAGCAATTTAGCTCGTATGTGAATTTCTAATAGAAATGCGTGCATTTCTTTGCACCACATGTGCATCAAAAGTTACGCATGACATTGTTCCCTGAAACATTGTTCATTACAGGCCTCTACTGAGACAAATGCTAATGCTTATCAATCAGAAAATGGATAAATAATGATGTAATGTATCTGTCTAGAAGAACACTAAACAACAGTAAAATGAATGAATTATTGACACCTGAAGCAACATAGGTGAATCTCATAAACATGATATTAAGAGAAAGAAACCAGGGATGGAAGAGTAATTGTGTATGATTTCACTTATGCGCTAGTTTGAACAAGCAAAACTGATCTATGGTTCTAGAGGTCAGGACGGCGCTTGCATTTAGCAACGAGAAAGAAGGCCTCTGGGAGGTGTGAAGGAGTCTTCTGGGATACTGGTGAGGTTTTCTTTTCTGACTTGGATGGTGGTTACAGAAGTGCGTTAATTTGGGGGTTATTCATTGGTCAGTACGTAGGGTTCTGGCTGGTTCACTTTTCTCTCTATATGGTATATCTCATTTTAAACATTTTCAAAAATAAATAATGAAATATACACTGGGATTTAGAACAGTGGCATGACATACACAAGCAGAGATTAAAAGCTGTGGGTGTTTGGCAAGAAACAATGTAATGTTCACCGTCTTAACCATTTTTTAGCATTCGGTTCATTAGTGTTAAGTGTGTTTACTTCGTTGTGAATCTGCTTTAATCTTACAAAACTGAAACTCCACACCTTGAAACACACCGCCATTCTCCTCTTCCCTGGTAATTAGCATTTTCTTTTCTGTTTTATGAACTTGACTGCTCAAGTATCTTACGAAAGAAGACAAATTCCACAGTATTTGTCTTTTTGTGTCCAGTATTTCACCTAGCGTAATGTTCTCAAGGATTCATCCAGGTTGTAGCATGAGACAGGTTTTTTTCCTCCCTTTTCAGGCTGAATAAAAATTCCAATATATACTGAGTACATTGCAGATGCCACATTTTATTTATCTTTTCATCCTTCAGTGGACATTAAGATTCAAAGGTATTTTGAATATTCTGAATTATGTTACTGTAAACACTGATGTGCAAATCTCCCTTTTGAGACCCTGCTTTTAATTCTCTTAGATATATACTAAAAAGAATTACTAGATCATGCAGTAGTTCTATTTATTTAATTTTTGAGGTGTTCCATACTTCTTTTTATGGTAGTTGTACCATTTTACAATCCTAACACAAGGTTCCAATTTTTCTATATCCTCACCAACACATTATTTTCTGGGTTTTTAAAAACAGTAATATATGTGAGGTGGTATGTCATTGTGATCTGGAATACTGTTTGCAATCTATGACAGGAAATCTGAACATCTAGAACAAATAAATGCAGAGAAGCAAAGAGAAAGATAGGAAGGGGCCAAGATCTCAACACTCCTTCAAGGGCAGCAGGTCCAATGACCTAAATTCCTCCCTCTAGGCTCCACCTCCTCAGGGTTTCATCACCTCTCAGCAGTGCCACCAGCAAGCTTTTAACACATGGGCCTTTGGGGGACATTTAGGCTTCAAATTATAACAAGTACCAGCCCTAGGCTGGTGACTTCCAAATTTTTATCTCTAGTCCACAGCTCTTTCTGATTTCCCAACTTGTATGTCAAACTGGTTTACCTGACATCATTTGAATTGTCATAATCGTGATAACCCTAACACCTGAAACTGCTCTCTCATTCCTCAAACATCTTTTTCAAACACCCAATTAGTTTTCCTCTATCTCTGTCTCTCTGTCTGTGTCTCTGTCTCTGTTTCTGTCTCCCTCTCTTCTCTCTCTCTTTCTTCCTTTCTTTCTGCAGTACTAGAGATGGAGCCCAGGGCCTCCACACTGAGCTATGTTCCCAGCCCAATTTTATTTTTATTTTTATTTTGAGACAAGGTTTCACTACATCATTTAACTGCTTAGGCTGGGCTCAAAGTTTTAATCCTCTTGCCTCAGATTCTCAGAGTGATGTGATTCCAGGCATGTGCCAAGCCCAGACTCTAAACACTCAGTTCCTTAGAGGCAGAAAACTGAGCCATCCCAAACTCTTTCTTCTTTCCTCACGTTCAAAATCTACCACTCTCTTCTCTTCCCCTCTGCTGCTCTGACTGTTGATCCAATCATTCATCTGTCCCCTGAACAACTGCATTAGCCTCCTGCTTTTTCTTGTGCAGTCCATTCCCCACCAGAGCAGACAGTCAACATTTTAAAAATGTGAAGTAGGGGGCTGGGAGTGTAGCTCGGTGGCAGAGCCTTAGCTAGAAGGTCCAGAGTTCAATCCCCAGCACTGGTTAAAAAAAAAAGAGAGAGAAAGAGAGAAAAGGAAAAGTGGAGGTGAAGTCACACCTCATTCCATTCATATTAAAACATTCATTCAATTCTTACTGAATTTAATACAAATCCAAGCTCCTTAGCATAATCTTCAAACACCACGTCCCATCTCACCACCTGTGGGGAACCACTCGGACTGCTTTAAAGCTCAGGGGATCTAGGGACACCCAAGGATGTGACTCCACTTGTCTGGCACAGGTGCACAGTGGGATTCAGTTATGTAACCATGACTTAGAACAGATCAATACACATGCACTGGTTATGGCACTATATAAGAATGTAAATATGAGGTAGCAACCTGTGTAAGAATTGTACAATAAAGACAGAGGCGACTCTTTTGCTCTCATTCTGGCTCTCTGCTCTGCTCCACGCTGCCTGCTCTTGTTGCTGATGTGTTACACATTTGTGTCCTTTAACCTTGGGACCCCACCCACGAAAATCTCCCTTGGGCTCCCCGAGCAGGCTGACAACACCTCATCTCCTATCATTGCAGCCCTCTGGGCTTATCCTAGTTCCTGGACACACCAGCCCTTTTTAACTCCATGCTCTTTGTACAGACCCTTTCCTCCTCGAAGAATGCAGCCCCGCCCTACCATCATACACTTCACCCAACTAACTCAAAGAAATCCTCCTACAGGCCTCCGCTGAAATCTCTCCCAGAGGCCAAACCTTATCTTCCAGTTTAAATTAGGTCTCCTGTATAGAGGCTCTTGCAGGCCCCATACCTTCTTTCCCTCAGCATATATTAGTTTGTAATTACAGGTTATTCGTTGAATGTTTCATTATCCTGCAGCCTCTGGGGTCCATCAGGTCAAGGATTCTACTTAGCTCAGCAGCTGGTATACAAAAAGCTTTCATTAAATATTTGTTAAATGAATGAGTAAACAAATATGATGTCTAATTAAAACTAGAGCAACCCTACTAAATATATAGTCAGGATTACAAGGTAGTAATCCCTGCTCCTTGTCCTACCTTGTGACATAGTTTTCATATCAACTTGTTTGTGAGGCAAGCAAATATTTTCATTCTCCCAGCCTAATAATAATGACTGTCAGTTGAATTATAGACTTTTTAAAAGTACACTTAGAGCTATAAGTAGTACTTTGATGGAAAAATGGAAGCTGTGGTGTGATAAGGTTGTATAGCTTGTGAATGGCCCTGCTAGGACAAGACACCAGATTAAATAATTGCTGCATCATGACTGTTTGCACTGGAAGGTAGCAATGAGCTTCAAAAAAGAGGAATTCCAGATGTTGACTTTGCTAATACAGATATTTTAGGATATTTATAATTCTTGTTCCCTGTAGTAGTTCAAACACATTTCAAATATGTTTCATCATAATTTGCTTTTCAAACAAATAATGTTTAAAAATAACTTTTCAATTATTATCCTATAATAACTATTTTAATATTTTTAAATTATCATTAGAAATATATAACAACTTCATGCAGCACATTTTAGAATATCTCTATGTTGCACAGTAGAACTATAATAGATGATGATATTATAGATGCTCTTAGAATACAAAAAAAGGAAAACACAGCAAAATTAACTGGTTAATTTTTCCTAAAATATCTTTTATTTGAGAGCCCATCTCTTCTTAATCCCTTTTCACTCAGAGTTGTTCATTCCTGTGATTTTTTTTTCCACATAGCACTTCTTAAAAGAAACTTGGGAAGAGTTAGATTTATATTTTTAAAAGAAAAATAATTTTTTGTCTGCTTATTTTAAATTGTAACCAATGAAGTACCAAACATTTTCTTTTGAAAATAAATAAATTACGCATGTGCACCTGAGAAAAATGTGTATTCTGATATTGTGGGATGGAACACTGTACACATCTACTAGGTCCGTTTGTTTAAAAGTCTGGTTCAGTTCTGATACGTCAGTGTTGAGTTTTTTCTAATTGATTTGTCTATTTGTGACCATCGGATATTGAGATCAGCTATTAGAATTGTATTAGTGCTTATTTGATTTTTCATGTCCTTTAATACTTGTCTTATATAATTGGGTGCACTGGTATTTGGTACATATTTATTTATGATGGTTATCTCATTCTCTTGGATTGTTTACAAGGATATAGTGAACTTCTCTGTCTCTCTTGATCAGTCTTGACTTCAAATCCACTTTCTCTTCGGTAGAATAGTTACCCCTGCTTTTTTCTAGTTTCTAGTGACATGAAGTATTGTTTTCCATCCTTTGACTTTCAGTCTTTGAATTTCTTTCTTGAATTAAATGTGTTTCTTGTATGCAGCATACTGTTGGATCTACCTTGTTGATCCATTCTTCCAGTCTGTTTCTTTTGATTGATGAGTTGAGACCATTTACATTGATGGTTATAATTGGTATGTATTGCTTATCCTTGTCATGATATTTTTCTGTTGTTGGCTCCCTTTTGCTCCCCTCTGTTTGATTGCTTGCCTTGCCTGGTGAATTCATTCTTTTGGGGTTTCTTGAGTTGTAATCCTTATTATGTCTTTCTAGAGTATCCTTGAGAACATTTTGGAGTGCTGGTTTGCTGTTCATCAATTTCCTCAGGTGTTCTTTATCATGGAACTATCTTATTTCTCCAATTTTGAAAGAAAGTTCTGTGTGGTACATCAATCAGGGTTGGAGGTTATTTTCATTTAAGACTTGAAATACTTCACTCTAAACTCTTCCTGACTTGTAGGTTTATGTTGAAAAGTCTGCTATTATTATGATGGGTTTTCCTTTATAGGTGATTTGTTTCTTTTCTCTAATAGCTTTTAATATTCTGTTTTTGTGTTGAATTTCTGGAATCTTGACTATTAATGTCTTGGTGTAGACTTTTTTTGGTCATGGCTAAATGGAGTTCTACATGCCTCACTTATTGTATGTCAACTTCTTTTTCCCTGCTTGAGAAGTTTTCTGCTCTAACTCTTTGAACAGGCTTTTTATAGCATTTGTGCTACCTCATGCTTTAACATTGGCTCCAATCAATCTGATGTTCCTCTTCTTTGCATCATCCAGCAGCTGTTACATTGATTTCTCATTGTCCTTGATATTTTAAAGAGATATTTCTTTTCATGATCATTATCTTTAATCTTTCAGATCTGATATTCTGTCCTCACACTGGCTCTTTCTGCTGCACATATTTCAATGGAATTTTTAATCTCCTGGATATCTGTTTGATTCTGTTTCATGGATTGTGTTTCTTTCCTATGTGGGGTGCTTGTGGTTTCTATCATTTTCCTAAACTTCTCTTTTTTTAATCTCTATTGCTATGGAGTCACTAAGGATGTCCTTCATTATGGTCACCATCTCTAGTTATCTGAGAAATTATTTCTAATTAGATTTTTTCTAGAGCCTCTTTCACGTTGCTTTCTCTTTTCTGCTGTTACTACCTCAGAGAGTCCAGGTGGGTGGATTTTTAATTGTCCTACCTCATTACCCCCTGAGTTTGCCTGGAAGTCTGGGGTTGCATCTTGTTTAAGTGTCTTCTCATTTTCTATTTTTTTTTTCAGTTTAATTCCCAGTTTGATGCATGTAAATTCCTTATGGGTGAGTGGATTTATTGTTAGTATTTAGAACACTTAGAAAATAACTACTCAGAGGTGTCTTCCAGGGAGAGCTGGCTTTTGGATTTTGACTGTTTTAATATCCTACCTTTTTAATTCATTGGGGATAAGATATTGCTGTCTACTTACCCTAGTCTGTGGTTCTTTGGCACTGGCCTATAGTATTTTTTTTTGAGTCAGGGTCTCAGTATGTAGTTCAGGCTGGCCTTGAGCTAACTATGTAACCCCAGCTAGCCTTGAGCTCATGGCAATTATCCTACCTCTGCCTCTTGAGTATTGGATTTGCAGGCATGCACCAGCACATCCTGCTTGGCCTATAGTATTTTTTATGACCCTTAGGTAATCTCAGTCTTGGTATACCAGGAAGAAGAACTGTTTAGAATAATTATGTCACCTTGGATGAAGTGTTACAATCAGAAATAAAAATAGCATGAAAAAAAGCCTAGAAAATGACAAACTGTAGTAACTATTAATTTGCCACCTTTAATCCTATGAACTAGATTTGTGGTTGTATAACAAAATCGAAAATGAGCCAGAAAACTGTATGCAATGAATAAGCCCTCAATATGGCAATTTCACACTCCAGAAAGAAAATTTCAAAGGACTGTTTGGGAAACAATAATGAAAAAGAAGCAGAAGGAGGAGGAGGAAGAGAGATTAGGAGCAAAACTGGAGGACAAAGGAGGATCACCCAAACTTCAGGAAACTGATGAAGAAGACAGGAGGAAAAGAGAGAAAGAAGAAATAAACACAAGAACAGAACAACAAAAAACACTAGAAACTGTGTTCATACCCATATAAAAACATGAATAAACAATCAGGGAAAAAACCAATCAAACAAACAAATAAAAACATGAAAAAGGGAAAAGAATAAAAAATGTCCACTTTAAAGTGTGTCTCCGCTGTCACTGGTAGACAATGTGGGCATACAGAGTCCAGATCCAAATTGATTAATCCCAGCAAGCCAGCCTTAGCTTTACAGCAGGATAGTGGATAATCCCAGCAAGTCTGCACCTTTAGTTCTACTGAAGTTCAGGCTGGTTTCCTGCTGTGAAGTTGGAACCAGATTTGTTCAGCCTGCAATAGTCCATGTGTCTCTTACTGGCTTGAACTTGGCTCCCTGCTAATTTGATCTTGACAGCCTGACCCTGTCACTGGGAGCCACTAGATAGCGCTCACAGCTGTTCTGAGTTCTGAGCTCAGTTGGCCCCTCTCCAAGATGGCTCCCAGCCAATTGCCACCTCCTAGGGGATATCTGAACTCAAATAACTCACCAGCCACTGCAGTCCACTGTGTCCACTGCTCTGTTCCACTGATGCATTTCTTCATGGAGGCTTCTGGGTTGCCAGTAGTCACCATGCATCTGCAGCTTGAGCTGCCCCTCCCATGCAATGAGTTTGGGTTCAGGGAGAAAGTGCTGTCACCTCCTTCTTCTTTGTTGAAGTCCCTCTCTTCACTTCCTATGGGCTTCAGTTCTTGCTTCAGATCCTTCCTGGGTCATGGGGACCCACTTCCCTCCTTCTTCTCGTCCTCAGATTGTTACATTCAAATCCTACTGTGGGTATTATTAACTGATCAGTTTTACTAACAATACTATCTCTGGGAGAAGTTTTAGGCAGGCTTTTGGATTAATTCATGACTAATTTAATTGGTGAAATAATGTTGTAAAATAATGCATCAAGTATTTACTGAATTCTTGTGCTATACAATCCAGCATGTACACTAGCCATGTGAAGCTATTGGGCACATGAAAAATGACTGCTGTGGGCCAGGGATATAGCTCAGTGACACAGGCACCTGCTTGGCAATCATAAGGTCCTTAGTTTGATTCCTGGTACCAAAATAAAAATGGCTGGTGTCGGGGCTGGGGATTTAACTCAGTGACACAGCGCCTGCCCGGCAAGCACAAGGTTATGAGTTCGATTCCCGCTACCAGAAAAAAAAAAAAAAAGGCTAGTGCAATTGAAGAATTAAGTTTTTAAAATTTATTGAATTTTAATTTACTTAAATTTAAGAACAGGCACTTACTAATTGGAAACATCTAAGAATGCTTGGAACAATTTAGATATACAAATCTACTTTTGAAAATCTAAATTTTATGAAATGCAAATACTCTACATAAAGTATTTGCAGTAAAAATTTAGCAGTCAGATTGAAATGTATTGTTAGGGGAAACATATACACTGGATTTTGAAGACTCACTACAAAATGCACCATAATATGTCTAATTAAATTTTACATCACTGGACATGGTGGGGCACACCTCTAGTTCCAGCACTCTGGAGGCTGAGGAAGGAGGATCACTGAAAGTTTGATACCAGCCTGGGCTACATAGTCAGACCCTGTCCCACCAAAAAAACAAAACAAAACAAAAAAACCCTTAAATTTTATATTTATTGTATGTTGAATTGATAATATTTTTATACTTATTTTGTATTAGTCCGCTTTGTACTGCTGTGACAAAACCCCTGAGAGAATCAACTTAAAAGAAGAAGAGGTTTATTTGGGTTCATGTTTTCAGAGGCTTCTGTCTATGATCCATTGGCCTCATTGCATCAGGCCTGTGATGAAGCCAAACACCATGGTAATTGGAGCGTGGTGGAGCAAAGCTGTTCACCTCATTGTGGTGAGGAAGCAAAGAGAGAGCACTTTCTTTTATTTATTTGTTTTTTAACAGTCTGCCTCAGAACCCATTCAGCTATGGATCTGTAAATGGATTAATCTGTTCATGAGGTCAAACCCTTTATGTCCCAGTCACCTTTGTCTGTTAACACTGTTACATCAGAGACCAAGCCCTCAATATGAGCTTTTTGGGAGACATTTAAAATCTGAGTAACAGGGTTAAATAAAATATAGTATTAAATAATTCACTGATTTCTTTTTAAACTTGTAAAAACATAACTAGTGAAGTCAGGTGTGGTGGTCCACACCTACAGTCCAGGACTTATGAAAGTGAGGCAGGAAGATCTCAAGCTTGAGAACAGCTTGGATACACAGTGAATCTGAGGCCAGCCTAGGTTACATAGCAAGGCACTGTCTCAAAAAAAAAAAAAAAACAAAAAAACAAAAAAAAAAAGAACAGCAAAACACCAAAACAAAGAAAAACTAAAACAACAACAAAAACACATAGCTACTACAAAATTTCAAATTATATATAAGGCTTATAGTATATATTTTTCTCTTCTTTTTTTTTTGCGTGGCATTGTTTTTGTTCTTGTTTTTTTGAAAAAGGGTCCCACTATGTACCCTAGGTTGACCTCCATCTCATGGTCTTCCAGCCTCAGTCCCCAAGAGCTGGGATTATAGTCCTCTGCCAACAGGTCTGGTACTTGCCTAACATTTCTATTGGACAGTACTGTGCTAATGACTACACACAGGTTCAAAGATGATTTTATCTACTCCTTGGTTTCAGGGTGTGATGATTTCAATTTCTATGAGCCTGAGGCAGTTGATCTCACCATCTTCTTTAGCCATCAGTTATACCACACACCCCAACCAGTGCCATAAAAATGTGCCATTGGGCTGAAAAATGAAAATGTGGGTGAACTGACACAAATGTATTCATCCTACCCAAAATAGGTAAACTCAAAGGCAGTTTTATATTGAATGCTTTAGGTTTTCATTGCTATGACAAAATAGTGGGATAATGAGGGAAGATTTACTGTGTTCATGGTTTTAGAGGTTTTGTTCCATGGTCACTTGGCCCTACTGCTTTTGGGCTTGTGGTGAGGTGGTACATCATGACAGAGAGCACAGGGTGGAAGAGACCTGTTTACCTCTTGATTGCTTAGGAGTGGTTATGGTTTGGGTCTAGATGTCCCCCCAAAGCCTCATGCAGTGTTAGATGGGCTCTTTTGTTTTTTTTTTTTTTTTGTTTGGTTGTTTTTTTGTTTGTTTGTTTGGTTTTTTTTTGGTTTTTCTCCAGTACCGGCAATCGAACTCATGACCTTGCACTTGCCAGACAGGAACTGTGCTGCTGAGCTAAATCCCCAGCCCCTAGATGGGCTCTTTTAGAGGTGAATCTAGAGTTTGTGATTGATTGGTGGTACAATACTTGGATTAAGGCTTGTGGTATTAAGGGTGGGTGACTACTGGATCAGTCCACTGACTGGATTGGTACCACCCTAATCCAAGTAGACTGGATGTGACATAACAGAGAGAAAGAGTCTTCTCTCTGTGTCTCTGTCTCTGTCTGTCTGTCTATCTGTCTGTCTGTCTCTCTCTCCCTCTTTTCTTTTGCTGTCTTCCATCACCATGAACTGTTACCTCTGTGCCATGTGCTACCTTGCCTTGGAGCCAGCTGATTATAGACTGAAACCCCTACGAACTGTGAGCTAAATAAATTTCCCCTTTAATTTGGGGTGTTGGGTATTTTGTCCCAGCAACAAGAGAAAAGTAACTGAGGCAGAATTTGGTATCAAGAGTGGGGTATGAACTCACATGGGCACCACCACATAGGCCCATTGGATTTTAAGTCCAAGGTCTGGAGTTCACTGCAGTGTCCCATGCTAGATTGCGGTACTGGAGAAATGGGGTCATTGCTATGACTGTACCTGACCATGTGGTTCAGGAGACTTTGGGAATGGCTTGTGGGAAGACTTTGGAAAGGTTCAGAGGTATAGGTTGAAAAAGTAGAGCTGGAATGCCTTAGGTTGTTCTGTATAAGAAACTCTGGTCGGAGCTCAGAAGACCAGGAAGCTGGTGAAGACCAGGCCCAGGAGGTTTCTGCTGGGAAGAAGGACTACCTTGATTGTTGAACTCCAGATGATGTGTGCTTTACCTTAGCAGACAGTTTGTCTGCATTTTGCTCATGTCTAGAGACTTTGCTTGAGACTGAGATTAAGGCATTAGATTTATTAATCTGGCAGAAGAAATTTCAAGGCAGTCTAATGTTGAAGTGGTGGTATGGCTACTGGTGGGGACTTTTAAGCAGATTTATCTTGAGAATAAAGATCAAAGATCCCAAAAGAATGATTTAAAATATTGTGAGTTTGGCCAGAAAGGAAGCTTCAGGAAAGCTGTGGACTGGAAACATAGAGCAGAGGAGATCTTGATTGCTGAGAAGGAACAGGCAAATAGAAAAGATTGCCTGAGAGCTTCAAAAGAAGCAGCAGGACTCTACCCTTTGCAGTCTGAAAATTGCAAAAATGAAAGACTTTGCTTTGGAAGAAAGCCTCAGAGCACCATATACCAGAATGGAGGCAGCCTAGAGAATTTGTTCCTTGAAATTGGATTCAGAGTACTCAGCGATCTAGGCACTTGACCCCTACAGCCAAAAGAGAAGGAAGGTTGGCTACCGCTCCTGTTGGCAGCAGACCTTGGCATCATCCATGTGATGCTAGTTTCATTTGCATGCAGAATGGAAGAGTTGTGGGGTTAGGAAGGCTTCCACCCAGATTTCAAAAGAAGGCCTGGGAGGCCAGGCAGTATGCCCCTGAATGGGCAGTAAGTGAAGATGTGAGTGTGAATCCAAAGGTTCAGTGACAACCCCAGAATTTGGAGAAGCCAGGAGGGTGGATCATCTGAGGAATACTGCAAGGAGGGAGCAGAGCCAGCCTAAGAAAGAAGCCATAGGAGCTACAATCACCAGAAGGGCCATGTCGAGGGAGCTACCCTAGCCCTTTGGAGTTCACATCTTGCCACAGATTGTCTCAGATGCTGCACATGGAACTATAGCACTTGATGTTTACTCTGCTGGAGTTTGTACTTGCTTTGGTACTATTTTGTATTCCCTTGTTTGTAACTTTTGGAATGGAAATGTCTATCTTGTGCCATTCAATGTTGAAAGTGTTTAGCTTTCTTTTCATTTATATAGGGTTTGACAGCTATGAGTTTGCCTTAAATCTCAGAGGAGACTTGGGAATATAGTCTGAAGAAAGAGGGATGAAGACTATTCAGCAATGCTGAAATAGGACTTCAGAAACTCTTAAGGATGGACTAAATACCCTTTGCGTAAAGGAATGTACATAAGTCTTTGGGGGGTAGGGGCAGAATGCTATGGTTTGTGTCTAGCTGTCCCCCCAAAGCCTCATGCAGTTTTAGATGGGGCTTCTAGAGTGTGTGACTGGTTTCTAAGGTCAATGGTGTGATTAAGTGAGTGAGTGTGGACCCACCCTAGGGTGGGTAGCCTTCTTAAACTATAAGGGATACAAAAAGGGGCTTGTCCTTGTTCTCTCTTGTTACTTTTGCTGTCTTCCACTTGCATGAACTGTTGTCGTCCTGCCATGCCCCTCTGTCTTGGAGCTAGATGATTATGGACTGAAACCTCTACAAACCGTGAGCTGAATAAACCTTTCCTCTAACCTTGGGTGTGGGGTATTTTGTCTCAGTAATGGGAGGAAAGTAACTAAGACAGAAGCAAAAAGATGAAAGCAGGGAGAGGCCAGGTTCCAACATTGCCTTCAAGGGCATGGCTCCAAATACCCAACTTCCTTCTGGTATGTCTGAGGACCAAGCCTTAAACACACCAGCCTTTGGGGGATATTTAAGATTCAAACCATAACATAAAAGACAGAATTTTAAAATGTATAAAAAGATCTCCCTATATCCTATTTATCTATCTTCTACTTTGTGCCATATATATATATATATATATATATAT
>NW_004955497.1:7451898-7473107 GCF_000276665.1 Chinchilla lanigera | reverse complement strand
TATATATATATATATATATATACATACATATATATATATATATATATATATATTTGTGTGTGTGTGTATTTTTAGTTTTTCATAGAAGAGAAACCAAGTAATATTTAAGCTTGTGTGACTTACTTCACAATGTTATAGTCTCAAGTTACATCTATTTGCCTATGAATGCCTCAAAAGGATAGAGGAACAAAAGATAGAGGGAGGGAGCAGGGAGGGGAGGAAAAGGGCATGGAAAAAAATAAGGAAAAAATGAAAATAGAGCTTTTGTAACTGGGAAGAGGACCAAAAGTTGGAAAGAGCAGGAGGGAGGAGAAGGGTAGGGTATGAAATAAAAGAAGAAAAATTAAGATATACTGTATTATGTACGTGTACCAACTCCCTATGTTAAATGTAATCATTGTGTATGCAGACATGCTAATAACCAAAATAAAACATATATAATTGCTGGTAAATCACATGGCTCTTTTTTCCAATACAGCCAACCTTTTATCCTTTCATGAAAGATAATGTTTTCTTGCATGGACCAAAGTTCTACATATTTTCAATTCATTTAAGGTTTGAATATAATCTGAAGAAAGAGGGATATATAATTATCAATTGCCACTTTACAGATTACTCCAACTATTGACAGCTTAAAACAACAAATACTATCTCACAGTTTCTTTTGGTCAGGTATGTGGCCGTGGCTTGAAGGAGTTCCCCTGGCTCAGAATTTCCTACAGGCCAGCACTGTAGGCATCTCAGGATCTGACCTGAGAGGATCACTGTCTAAGCTTATACACATGGGTGTCATAAGGCCCCCTATCTTTAGTTCCCTATGTCATACATAGACCTTTCCATGGAGAAGCTTACAACATGGTATTGACTTCCCTCAGAAGGAGAGAGGGCAAAACAGATGGAGGCCACACTCTTTTTGTAGCCTAGTCTTGAAAATGGCGTCTTGCCACTTTTGCTGTATCCTTTGTGTTAGGAGTGACTTTAGGTCCAGCCTGCAGGCTGGGGATGGTATTACACAAGGGCATGAACACCAGGACAGGAAGATCCTTGGGACCACTTGTTGTGAGCCTTTTTAACTTTAATCAAAATCAGTTAATAGTTGGGACTGAATCAAGCGGAGAAAGTCTTCAGCTAACATGATTCCTTTTGTTAACCATCGATCCTAACTGAGGACATTTGGTTACAGCTTGCTGGAATGCTGATATTTTCAAGATTATGCTTACAGTTCACAGGAGGAAAAAACCCCAAAATGTAAGAAATCTGGTCCATTCTGTAAAAGCCTGATAGTGTCAGTGAAATTTTCTGAAGCTTGAGTTTTAAAATTCCATAGCCAGAAGTGCTGAGGAAGGTTTTGCTCATAGGCAAGCAAGTCACTAATTACTCCGAAAGACTTTCCAATGTTATTAGCAAGGTTTAAGTATTTCTACTGCTTTTCTACAGCATGAAATTTGTACTCTCTGGAAATACTACCTAAATCCCATTTCAAATTAAAAACCCCATATAAAATTGATCCCCTTTCTTTTGTTTAACTTACTTCCTCTCCTACTATCTCCAACAGGAATTTTCCATTGCAACCTGACTCATCCACTGATCTCCCCTATGAGGCCATCCCATAGCAACCATCCTGATTGATAACGTTCTTTATATTTCACTCCATCATAACATATTCTTCCCTCTCCTTCCTTAAAAGTCTGCAGAAGCTCATCTTTCAAACTCATCTTAGCAGATTTTTAATCACACAAATCCAATTATACTTGAATTAAGGTGCAGACCAGGGATGATTAGGAGTTGTTATTAGATGTGTATATTGAAATTGAATATTTCAGAAATAAAAGATTTTCAAGGTGCAGCCATAGAAATAGACTGGTAAAATGTGCAAAGTTTTTGGCAGCAAGGGTATCCATGCTCTTTGGAGGTAGGTGGTTGAATGCTTGTACAACTTTATGATAAGGGTTGGGATGGTGTATCAGTCAGCTTTTTGTTGCTGGGACAAAATATCTGACATACTCCATTTAAGGGAGATAATGTTTATTTTAATTCAGTTTTACCACAGATTTAAATCCTGGTCAACTGGCTCCAAGGCAGAAACATCATGGCAGAAGGGCATGGTGGGGGAAAGCTACCCAATATCCATGAATCAGAGAGCAGAAAAAGAGCCCAAGAAAAAGGGGCCAGAAATTAGATACAGTCCCCATGGTGGTCATGTTCCCATGACCCGCCCAGACACATCTGGAAGTGTGCTTTACTGATTTCTTAGGTAACCCTCAAGCCAATCAAGTTGACGATTGACAAGAGCTATCAGAAGAAGGGAGAGGCAGAGGAGT
Source organism: Chinchilla lanigera (assembly GCF_000276665.1). NCBI lineage: Eukaryota > Metazoa > Chordata > Mammalia > Rodentia > Chinchillidae > Chinchilla > Chinchilla lanigera. Next base: position 7,470,786 of record NW_004955497.1, on the reverse strand, counting down.
GAAGGGAGCCAGATAAGGGAGCAGCATTCCCTCAACTCAATTCAGGAAACAGGAAGTTGTGCAAAATGTTACTGTTTTTAAAGATTGGTAATGGCCAACATTTAAACTTTTTTTAAAAGCATGGTTTGAAGAATTGACTGGCTATGTGGATTGTGCCTCAGGTCCCACCTCCTGATACCAATAATCCTAAATATAAATCATAACCAGCCTGAGGTCCCTGTTGGCAAATGGGTAAGCTTGCAACTCTGGGAAGATTTTTGTTTTTGTTTTGGTGCTGAGGGTGGAACTCAGGGGCTTGTGAAAGCTATGCAAGTACTTTATCACTGAGCTACACCACCCAGCCCTGGAAAATTTTTAGATGCCAAAAAACTTGATGCCAAATTACAAAATTAATATTTTTGTACAGATCTTGTGCTAAATTTTGCAGTCATTTGTATAGTTTCTGTATTTTATTCTTGATTTGGGGTGTTTCATATTTTAATAGAATCTGACATACTACACTTGTGTTTTTAAGTGAAAAACTTAGAAATATGTAGCTAATTAAGTTTGTAATCATTATTTACTCATTTAAGGGAATCTGATGATTAAATGTAGGAAATTTGCCTTATTATGCATGTAAATACTGCATAAGTGCTGAGAAAGTTTAATTAGACTTTTATTAAGTGTTTGGATTGCTAAAGAGGAAAAATTTACTAACTGTGTGACTGTAGTTTGAAATATCTGAGAGAATAAATGTTTAAAGGGACTTAATAAAATTCAATTATTTAAATTTATAAAATGATTATTAGAATATAAGTAAAGAGTTTTAAATTTCAAAACAAGCTATATTATATTTATAAATAAAATTACAATATTTGTAAGTTGATCTGAAAAGCTTCAAAAAACTAAGTTCTAAAGTTTGAGATCATAATAACTAAATTTTAATTAAAATAGAGGTATCTGTAGAATGTTCAACACCATGCATTAGTTACATAAATCATGAATCATGCAATGATGGAACATGTAACTATTAAAACCTGTAAAATCATCAACATGGGCAGTATTTGATATTTTATAAAGTAAGCTCAATAAGTGCAATATTAGATAATTTTTAACAATATGTCTAGATTTATGTATACATATATGTATAGCAGAAAAACTAGATAAACTTACATAAGTTATAATTAGTTCCTGGTTGTAATTAGTGTGATTGTGCATGTGGACATTTTCCAATTTTTTGTCTTTTGCCTTAAGCATGTATACTTCTGCTAGATAAAGAAGGTTCTTTTTAAAAGAGAACTGAAGGGGCTGGGGATTTAGCTCAGCGGCACAGCACCTGCCTGGCAAGCTCAAGGTTGCAAGTTCAATTCCCGGTACCGGAAAAAAAAAAAAAAAAAAAAAGTAAAAGAGAATTGAAAAATAAAAACAATAGTCTGGATGGAACAATGGACAGCCACAAGAATGCCAGAATTTTAGGCTTCATTATGTATGGAATTGGGAGAAATAAGTAGCTTCTGAGACAGGTACAGAGCAGGCAATTTCTTTAGGCCAAAGCCAGGTTTCTAAAACCCGGAAACGAAGAGAATGTTGTATAGGGAGTTGACTACATCTTCCACTCTGACCCTGTTCTGCCTGGCACATGCATCTAACAAAGCCAGCCTGAGACTGCTGGAGGTGCTTGCCTATGGGACAATCAGGCTGTATTACACTGTACACTTCTTTGAATACGAGCATTACCTTCCTCACCTCCGTGATCCTGGTGCTTAGCACACAGAAGGCACCTTGGTTTGTTTAGAACATCCCCTCCAAAACTCAGGTTGAAATGTAGTTGCCACTGTCATGGAATGGAGAAGAGGGAACTCTAAGTAGTGATTAGGGGACTGGGAGAATAGCTCAGAGGTAGAGTGCTCGCCTGGGTTCGATCCCCAGCACCACACATAAAAAGGGGTGATTAGTCCTACCTCACGGATGGATCAACACCGTTATTGAGGGAGTGGGCTAGTCATTATGGGTGTGGCTTTGCTATCGGTGTGAGCTCTCTTGCTCATGCATAGTTTTCTTCTTCCCTCCACCCCAGCCTCTTGTCCTCTCTTCCATGTGACACCCTCCACCACATCATCTTGCAGCAGAATCCTTTGTTCCTGGACTTCCCACCTTCCAGAACTGTGAAAACCCAATTTCTTGTACATTACTCAGTCTGTGGTCTCTATCAGACCAATGGAAAGCAGACTAAGACATACCAAGCTGCAAGAGAGACGTTAGGAGCGTAGTTCAGTGGTACCATGCTTGCCTAGCATGTGCAAGGCCCGGGGTACCGCCCCCCAGCACTGAAAGAAAAATAGAAAATGAAGAATAACTCTGTACTTCTCGCTTTTATACCACACTGATTTAAGTTCTCAGTGAAGTCATCCCTTTTAGTTAAAGCATTGTCTCCAAAAACTTCCCTCACTGATTCCATTCATTCTCAGGAATGGCAAAATGGTGATCATTTCTGAGATGGAGTGATGGATACACTTATCATTATATTGTTCTCTCTAATTTTCTGTATGTTTGAAACCTCCCATATTAAAAGATTTTTTAGGAACTTCTCAACAAAACTATGTAGCAATGCAACAATTATTTACTGCTTTATGAGCACACTGTGCAACAGTTGTAGTGTTATGGTCTAGGAATGTGAGTGTGAGTAAGACTTGGAGGTATGAATGTCATGGGTACCAGTTGAAAAACGTACAGGCTAAGAATCATGGGAAAGTACTATATGCGGAAGTGAAAAGCATACAGCTCACTCATACTAGAGGTGGTGGTAGTGACAGATTAGCCAGGGATGAATCTAAAAGGTAAATAAGTCAACCGCCTGGAAGGGGGAAGAGCCACGGTGAGAAAGTGGACTGGGTCATTCCAGATAGAAAAACCATCAGGTATCAAGATGTGGAAACAATGAGTTTGATATTCAACTATAAGTTCAAGTATTATATAGGATATAAACTAAGCTGTGTTATTATAAAAAGACCCTGAAGCACAATGGACTATGTAAGACTGATGTTCATTTCCTTTATGTAGTGGACCGGCAGGATGTAGGTAGTGCAGGTTCTGGGAGTTGCTTATCTGAATCCTAAGTGCCTTCCACATTATTGTTCTACCATACCCTAGGACATTGTGCTTGTCTGTATTGTGAAATGGAATTACTGTCTGGTTAGTGACTTTTCTCATTGCTGGGATAAAATGATCAACACCCACAAGTTAAAGGAGGAAAGGTTTATGTTGGCTCACAGTTCATAGAGGTTTACAGTCCATAGTCAGCTGGCTCCGAGGCAGGGCAGCATGGCATGGCAGAGGAGAAACAGTCCCTGGTAAGGAGGGCAGAAGCAGTGACTCTGCCTTCCTTCTTTCTCTTTACATTCCATCCAAGCTACGAGCCTATTTGTTGGTGCCACACAAACACAGGATGGGGTTACCCTCTTCAGTAAATCTATCAGCCAAAACTACACTACACTAAACAGTGGACCGGTCCTGTTATCACCTACCTATAATCCAATATCACACACACGATCCAGCCACCTGCCAAAAGCCCCAGCTATGAGCACATGAGGCTCTGGGGGGCTGTCTCTACATCTATGGAAGCCATAACACTGTCACATCCATGTCATAGCTCAAACGAAGGAATATACTTTTTGGTTATATGGCCTCACATATAATCAGTGTTTTCAAGGTGCCATAGAAAGGTTTTGTCTGCCTGTAGGATACAAATTCACTATCCATATGTTAAGTTTTCCCTTTTAATTATGGTTTTCAAATTTTCTATGTCCTTATTAATTTTGACAAAATTTGAAGGATCAAGCAGTCCGTACAATAGGTGCCACCATCTTTGTCACCTGTATCCTATTCATGAACTTGCTCCTTAGGTGTCCTGAGGCATCCATCTCTCCCTGCTTCAAAGTTTATGCTCTTCTAGACTTCTCTGAAGGGGAACAACACTTAACCCGTGGGATTGTTATTCTAATTAAATGAGATAGTGTTTGTAAAGTGCTTAGTACAATGTTTGCCACATTGTAAGCACTCAAATTGTAGTAATTATTATACTGAGACATAATGGTTATGGGCAGGAGCTTTGGATCCCAGCCAATCTGAATTCCAATACCATCTGGCCTCTCCGTAGCTGTGAGCCTGGGTGTGTCACCTAACAGCTCTGAGCTTCAGATTTCTAATGGAGAAAATAGTCCCACTGCACAAAAATGCCGTGAATTAGACATAGCTACTGTGCATTTTGGGGCTTTGCCTTCTAAAAAGCATGTGCATAAGTAATTTCTAAACATTTAATGGGGTCCTTTTATATACTTTATACTTTTTTATACACTAATGCTTGAAAGTATAATTTTCCACAGCTCCTTTTTTTATTTTAAAGAGAAAAACCAATAAAAACTGATACAAAATTTCAAAACAAGATAGTAGGGGAGTAATGATGGTTAGTACACTACTTATTGTTATCTTCAAAGTAGTTGCTCAAATTACAGGATATAGGCACAAAAGATAGATCAAACAATATAAGCCCAAACATTTCTTTTCAGTAAACTAATAGAAATTAGTAATATAGTTATTCTATCTTATATATATATTCACTTTTCCTTTTCCCTCCCTTCTTTTCTCCTTCCCTCCATCACAGTTTCTCTTTCCTGTTGAACAGTTTCCTCTCATTTCACAATATCTATTGTACATTTTGAGTCTTATTTACTCTTTCAGCTTCTTACACTAGGGAGACAATACATTGTTTATACATGTGAGACTGATTTATTTTGTTTATGACTATAGTCTCAAGTTGCATCCATTTACCTATAAAAGTCTCCATTTTGTCCTTATTTATGGCTGAGTAGTACTCCATTGTATAAAAATAATACATCTTTTTATCCATTCCTCCACTGATGGGCATTTGGGTTGTATCCAAGATTTAGCTATGACAAATTGTGCTGCTATAAACATGGGTGTGCATATATTGCTGTGGCATGATGATGTTTTTAATTCTTCTGGGAAAATACCCAGAAGGGGAATAGCTGGGTTAGGTAGAACCTCTAAGCCTAGTTTTTTGAGGAATCTCCACACTGATTTCCACATGGTTGCACCACTCTACCCTCCCACCAACAGTGGAGAAGTGTTCCTTTTTCCCCACAGCCCCTCAAGCATTTGTTATCGGTTGATTTCTTGATGATAGCCATTCTTTCTGGGGTAAGATGGTATCTTGGTGTTGTTTTAATCTCCATCTCTCAAATGAAGAATGATGTTTAATATTTTCTCATATATTTATTTACTATCTGTATTTTTTCATCTGAGAAGTCATATTAATCTCAGATGCCCATTTTTGGTTGGGTTTTTAAATTTGGGGGGGTCTGATATTTTCAATTATTTATATGTTCTAAATATAAGTCCTTTGAGAGACTGTTGGCTAAATTTTTTTACCACTCTGTGGGTTGTCTTTTCACTTTGTTGACGATTTCTTTTGTTGTGCAAAAGCTTTTTAATGAGATGAGATTCCAGTTGTTGATTCTTTGGAGTATTTCCTGTGCAGTTTGGGTTTTATTCATCAACTCTCTGCCTACCACTCTCTTCCTACACCAATGTCTTCAAGATTTCTACCTACTTTCTCTTCCAGTAGATTTAGGGCTTCTGTTTTAATATTTAGACCTTTGATCCATTTTGACTTTAGCTTAGTGCATGGTGATAGACATGGGTCTAATTTTAGTCTTTGGAATGTAGAGAGCCAATTTTTCCAGAACCATTTATTAAAGAGACTATCTTTCTTCCAGTGAACATGTTTGGCCCCTTTGTCAAACATAAGGTAGCTTAAGTGTGTCTGTAGTTGTGTTTTCATCTTCTAATCTGTTTCATTGATCCTCAGGTCTGGTTTTTTGCCAGTATCATGCTGATTTTATCACAGTAATTTTGTAGTATAATCTCAAGTCAGGGACTGTGATGCCTCCTGCCTTGCCTTTGTTGCCCAGAATTGATTTTGCTATTCCAGGTCTCTTCTGGTTCCAAATGAATTTTAGGAATGTTTTCTCTAGTTCTGTGAAGTATGCTAATGGTATTTTGATTGGTATTGTATTAAATCTGTACAGTACTTTTGGGAGTATGGCCATTTTCACTATGTTGGTTCTTCCTATCCATGAGGAAGGGTTATCTTTCCATTTTCTGATATCCTCTTTTTCTCTTTTTTAAGAGTGGTGTAACTTTCAATGTATTGATATTTTACTTCTTTTGCTAGATTGATTCTTAAGTATTTCAATTTTTGGATGCTATTATGAAGGGTGTGATTTCCCTAATTTCTCTCTCAGTGAGTTTGTTGTTTGTGTACAGGAATGCTATTGATTTTTGAGTGTTGACTTTGTATCCAGCTACACTACAGAATTTGGTTAAACAGCTCCCATTTTTTGTCTTAATTTCTAAAAGTCACCCATGTTGTGATTGTTTGTAAAATAAAGTCTATTTAATAAACCAGTTATAGCCAGTCTGTATAAGAATCACATGGATTAATTTCTAGGCACTGCTTTTGAAATCTGTGCTTTAGAAGTTTATGCTACTTCATGTTGTCAACTTGACTGGCTTAAAAGACTCATAGGGAGATGTTAGTGTTGTGAGGGCATCACCCTCATCATTGGCTTAACCTATTGATGAGTTCATAGGTGAATCGAGGGGGCTAGTTAGAGTACCAGGGTCATGGGCCCTGTGGTCTCAGGGAGTATAGATGGGCCCTGGCCTCTTCTTCTTTGTCATTTCTCCCCTGTATTCTACTTCCCAGGCACCACAGAGTGAGCAGTTTGGCTCCACCAAAATCATCTGCTATGCTGTTTCTGCCTTCAAGCCAACCAACCATGGACTAAAACCTCTGAAACTATGAAATCTCTCCTCCCTGTTACAGATGTTGAGGTATTTTATCCCAGCAACAGAAAGCTGGCCAATACAAGGCTGAATCATGTCCCCCTACAAAAAAATACCCTGTACTTTAAAATGTGACCTTCTTTGGAGATAGGGCCTTCATAGGGGAAGTCAAGTTACAGCAAGATCATTAGGTTGAGCCTAATTAGGTAATTTGGACACGTACACACAAACACACACAGAATATCATGCAAACATGCAGGTAGAGATCAGGGCACTTGGAAAAGAATCCAAGGAGCAAAGATTGCCAGCAAACCACCAGACTGAGGTCTGGACAGATCCTCCCTGATAGCTCTCAGGAAGAAGCTACCATGCTGACACCTTGACCTCAGACTTCCTGCCTCCAGTTTGTGAGGAAATAAGTTTCTGTTGTCTAAATCACCTAATCTATGGTATTTTGTTATGGCAGACTGAGGAGGCTCATATCCTTTTTGTTGCCCACCTGTGGGAGGAGATGATTATTTTGAAATCATTGTAGGCATAAACAAAGGACTGTTGCTAGGAAATACTGCAGCTGGAGGGCTTTTCTTTTCTTCCATCCATATCTCTCAATCTCTCAATCTCTCTCTCTCTCTCTCTCTCTCTCTCTCTGTCTCTCTCTCTCTCTCTCTCTTTCTCCTCCCGCCCCAGTACTGGGGAATGAAACCAAGGCCTTCACAATGAATTACAATCCCCATCCCTTTTTATTTTGAGACAGGCTCTTGGTAAGTCACTTAGTTGCCCAGGGTGGGCTTGAACTGCAATCTCCCATATTGCTGTGATTACGAGCATGAACCACCATGCCCAGTCACAGCTAAACTTTTGCAATTCGGTTGTGTGCCATCAAGTCTGTATTTTGAAAACAGTGTCCAGGGCTGCAATCTGCTTCATCTCATCTCCACTGAACAATAAATGACAGTCAAGAGCAGTGGACGAGGGATGAAGAAGGGGAGGTATACTCAATGTATTCAGGATAACCTAACCTTTATTCAAATAAAGCCATTATTCCAGAATTCCTTTATTATAGCAAATGGTTAGAAGATAAGGTACCTAGGGATCTACTGCTCCAGTTCAACAGTTAGCCACAAGTGGGATTTTTTTTATCAGTCCTGGGGCTTAAAGCCACAGCTCACTCATGCCAAACATGTGCACCACCATGGAGCTATAGCCTGATACCCATATATGGCCAATTTTGATTCCACAGTGCTCCATCCCGCCTAGCTATTTTGAATTAAATCTCAGGCTGTATATAATTTTTTCACTATTCACTGAGATCTAATTTACATGCAGGATAGTTTACTAGTTTAGTGCAGCATCCAGTGGCTCTTAGTATGTTTACAGAAGTACACAATGATCCCCACATTTTAATTTTGGAACATTTCTATTGACCTAAAAGAAAACCCTGTAACCACTAGTTGTCACTCTCTATTTCCCAAGCCCCCCACTTTATATCATTTTGCTTGAAAATATTTCATACGCACACCTAAAAAGATAGAAACTACTTTTAAAATATGTAACAATATCATCAAGTGTAATTTTACTAAATACTTTCTTTTTTCAAAACTAGGAAGAATTTCTTGAGAGAAAAAAAGCTTCTGTCTGAGAGGGAAAGAAGGGGACCCGGAAAGTAGTAGTCTGCCAACCCCGCTCCTCAAGGGTGTTTTATTGAGTAAAGCCACGAGGTGAGGTGAGCTTAAAGTGGAACAGAACTCCAATAATTTCTTAATATCAAAGATAAAATCAATGTCTGATGTTTCTTGATTATTTTATAATTTTTTCAGTTTGTTTCCTTGAATTTGTCTCCAAATAACATTCTTTCATCTCGTATTGCAATTGTTAGATATATTTTGTAGGCTTGTTTTTCTGTGTGGAGGAAAGTGCTGGGGATCAGTCTTGTGCATGTTTGTGCATTCTACCACGGGGCTAGACTCTGGCCCATCTCTTAGATTTCTTTTAATCTATGGATTATTTCTCCCTTTATCTCATTTTTTTCTTACAAATTTTGATGTAAGAAACTACATTATTTGTCTTATAAATCATCCCAGTGTCTGGAATTTTCTGATTATATCCCTGTGTTGTTCTTACTATATCCACTGTGCTGTGTAGTTCCTATAAGTTAGTAGCTCGATCTGGGGCCATAATTAGGTACAAGTGTTTGTCTAAGATTCCCTCATAGGCAGAAGTATTGCATTAAACTTTCTTTTGAATGTCCTTTTGTTATGAGATACATCAGTACATAAAGATAATTACATATATATATATAAAGATAATTATATAGTTTAAAAACAATACTGCTAGAAGTGTAGTTCAGTGGTAGAATGGTTGGCTGGCATGGTTTCCATCTCCAGCACTGCAAATAAAATAAACAGAACACTCAGCACCTACCACGAGGTCAAAAGACAATACGTTTTCACCAGTACCTTAGAAACAACCAGTTTTCCTCTCTAACTAATCTTCCCTTCCTAGTCTATTCCAGAGGTAACCATTTTTGTGCTAATTATTCCTTCACTTTCCTTACAGCCTTTAAGAATGTATTTCTCCAGCCACCCACACTGCAGGTGGGACCAGCAGCCCTGCAGTGGGGAAGAATCTGAAGGAGCAATGAGAACGGAGACACTGTTTTCTGAGGGGTCACGCAGAGCAGCAGTTGGTGAGTGTGATGAAGACTAAGAACACAATACAAAGAAACAGTGAATTGAAGAGTTGGTTCTTCGAAAGAGTAAATAGGGTTGGTAAACCCGTAGCCAAGCTTATCAAAAAGAGGAATGAAAAGGCTCAATTTCATTGAGTTAAGAATGAAAAGGGTGAAATCACAACAGGTCCTGCAGAAACCCAGAAGATCATCAATCCCTACTTCAAGAAACTGTATTCTAGTAAGATGGAAAATACAGAAGAAATGGATGGATTCCTAGACACATATTAATTACCAAAGCTAAATCAAGAAGATATAAACATTCTAAATAAATCAATATCAGTCAATGAAATTGAAGGTGTAATTACAAACTTATCAACAAAGAAAAACCCATGTCCAGATGGTTTCCCTGCTGAATTCTGCAAGAAATTTAGAGAGGACCTAAATGCTGCTATTATGTTTATGAGATTCATCCACATTGTTTCAAGTTAACTATAGTTCATGCATTTTTTTTTTTTTTTATCTTTTTGAGACAGGGTTTCACTACGCAGTTCAGGCTGGGCTTGAAATCACTTTGTAGCCCAGGCTGGCCTTGAACTTGCAGCAGTCCGTCTGCCTCAGCCTCCTGAGTGTTGGGATTATAGGCATGTAACACCATGCCCAGCCACCTCATTTGTTTTTCACTGTTGTATTTTCCCTGTATGAATATACTACAATTTGTCCTTTTTTGTTGATGGACATTTAGATTGTTCCCAATTTTTGATACTACAAAATTATGAACATTATGTGGGGGGGGCACTAGGAGTTGAATCCAGGATCTTTGTGTTGAACTGCATTCCCAATCCATTCTATTTTTTATTTTGAGACAGGATCTCTATAAGTTTCCTAGACTGAAGTTTTACTTGCAATCCTCCTACCTCAGCCTCACATAGCACTGGGATTATAGGTATAACTCGTTCAGTTCATATGTGAAAGTTTCACTAAGGTATATATCTAGGGGCAAGGCAGCTGGTTGGAGAGTATGCACATGTCCAATTTAAGTAATACCAAATTATTTTCCAAAATACTTATACCAAAGCTAGGCATAGTGGTGCATATCTGTAGTCTCAGCTCCTTGGGAGGTTGTGGCAAGAGGATCCAAAATTCAAGGTCAGCCTGAGTAATTTATTTGAGACTCTGTCTCAAATTGAAAAATAAAAAGGGGGGCTGGGGATTTAGCTCAGCGGCAAAGCGCCTGCCTGGCAAGCGCAAGGTCATGAGTTCGGTTCCCGGTACCGGAGAAAAACCAAAAAAATAAAAATAAAAATAAAAATAAAAATAAAAATAAAAAGTGCTGGAGATGTAACTCAATGGTGTGCTTAGCATGCAGGGGCCCTGGACTCCACTCCCAGTATCAGAAAAGAAAAAATCCCAAGTGCTTATACCCATGTAGATTTCCACCAGTCATAGGCAAGAGTTCTCCATTGCTCTAAATTGTTCCTAGCACTTGGTATTGTTAGATTTTGCCAATTGGTGGTTTCAAACTGTTAATGAAAGTGTGTAGACTTGTCCTTTATAGTTAATATTTCAACTGAATTCACACAAATCCTACTGAACATTCCTTAGGCTTTTCCATTATTTCCAGGAAAACATATAGCTTTGTATTTTTAAAAGGGCATTAAAGTGTTTCACCAGTGAAGCTATGTCATAATTTTTGAAGAGAAAAAGGGTGAAAGAGATGTTTGTATAATTTAAGAGCTGGAAGCCTGATAAGCTGTTGGTAAGATGGATAATCACTTACTTAGCTATATGACAGCTAAATGCTATAGTCCTAACAATCTAGAGAAAATACATTCTTTGTGTGATTCATATAAGCTACCCCATCCAACACAGAAACAAACTTTCTGATTTCTCCTCTCTTAAGTCATTCTTCCTGGATGCTTCTTGGCTCATCAGAAGCTTCCTCATGATAGGATTCCTACCACGACGTTTGGAACCAAAGTTTCACACTTGGGCTGTTTTGAAATTTGTAATCACCTGTTTTCCTTTAAAACCTGCAGCAATTAGATTTACATAAAAGGCTGTGGTTTAGATCTTAGCAATTGCAGGGCTCACCAGCCCTCTTCTCTTCCCAATACCAGCCTGACTCTTTCTTTATCTCCTCATGTCTAATGTAGTCATGCTTCCTTCCCCAAGTCCTCTTTCCAATCTGAGGCAGACACTAGACTTTTATTTGTTCAAGGAGTGGGGAGAGTCTTGCTAAGGTTCCAAGGCTGGCCTCAAACTCCTGGTTCACGTAATCCTGCTGCCTCAGCATCCTGAAGAGCTGGGACTGTGGGTGTGCACCACTGTACCCAGCTGATATTTAGATTTTTAAAACATTTTTAAATTGTGGTAAAATACACATGTATTAAATTTACCATCTTGTCTTGTGCATGCATGTGTGTGTGTGTGTGTGTGTGTGTGTGTGTTCTTGGGAGCAAATCTAGGGTCTAACACTTGCTAGGCAAGTGCTTTACCACCAAACCATAAATTCAGTCCCTATCTTATCCATTTTTAAGTGTACAGTTTGGTAGTGGTTAAGTGCATGCATCTCTAGAACACATTCTAAATTACAAAACAAAACTCTGCATCCTCTGAACAGCCTCCCGGCACTGCCTGCTTCCAGTCCCTGGTAGTTCCATTTTTGTCCTCTTTCTCCATTAATTGGACCATCTACTTCATGTAGTGGACTTATACTGAGGCAGACGCAAAGGGCCTGATGCTCCTAGAAGTACTTTTTATTCCTCTTTGTGGTTGCCTCAACATCTTGGAGGCAGCCCAACATCGGACACCCCATAGCTGCTCCTGAGACATTTGCTTGGGCTGCAGCAGGCTTTGGTTTCAGACCTTGCCCAGATGATTTGACCCACAGCCTCTCTGGATGATTCTGCCCTTTCACAACCCTTTTTGGTCAGGTCCACAAAGGGCTGCTCCCTTCTCAATGACCAAAAACCAAGTCTCTGATGATGCGCATATGTGAGCCTGCCTTTTGTGTATGAGCACTGCCCCATATCCTTAGCTTGTGAGCTCATGTATTGTCTCCCTTTATGCTGCAATGTAAATTCTAATAAGGCCTCTTTTAGATAGCATGTTTTTGCCTATTCTTGGTTTCTGTCTTGAGTAGAGCATGCTGCGTGGGTATGCTAAAGGCTGGTAACATCAAAAGCCTCCGGTGCTGAAAGCATCCAGCGTTCAGGGATGGTAACACAGAGGGTAGTTAGCAACAGAGAATGATAAAGAGCAAAGGACAATTACCAGGAACCAGCAGCATCTCTAGTGGCCAGAGGAGTTCTTGAGGCTTGCTGGTAGCTGCTAGCTCCAAGCACCAAGGAGGGCCACTAACACTCATAGTCGATAGCTCCTGATGTTCGAAGTTCAGTACTCTGGACACTAAAGAGCTACACTTTGTTAATTTGTGAATTCTATGTAAGTTAAGGCAATGCTGTAGGGAGAAAGGATCCTTTCTCCACTGTTGGTGGGAGTGTAGACTGGTGCAACCCCTGTGCAAATCAGTCTGGAGATTCCTCAGTAAACTAAGACTAGAGATCCCATTCAACCCAGCTATTTCCTTTTAGGGTATTTTTCCAGAAGAACTACAAACATCATACCACAGCGATATATGTGCACCCATGTTTATAGCTCCTTAATTTGTAAGAGCTAAATCGTAGAAGCAACCCAAACAATGGATAAAAAAGATGTATTTTTACATAATGGAATATTATTCAGCAATAAAGAAAGATAAACTTGAGGCTTTCATAGGTAAATGGATGCAAGTAGAGTCCATACCCATAAGTGAAATAAATTAGACCTGCATGTGTAAATACCATATTGTCTCACTAGTACAAGAACCTGAAAGAGTAAATAAAATATGAAAGGTATAATAGATATTGTGAAAGGGAAAGAAACTGCTGAAAGGAGGGAACAACTGGGATGAGGAAAAAGAAAAGAAAGAAGGGAAAAAATATGTGTGTATACACACACACATACACACACAGGGTAGCTGAGAGAGTCATACTACTGACTTCTATTGCATTATTGAAAGGAATAGTTAATGTTTAATTGTTTGATCAATCTTACATGCCTATATTTGTTTAACTGAGTAAGCAATTTGAAGATAACAATATGTAATATAACAACGATTGTTAATTTCCTATCACCTTGTCTGAAATTCTGTATTGCTTCTATTGTTTGAGTGTTTTTTTTTTTTCTGCAAACAGTACAAAGCATTGTGTAAGCCCTTTATTCAACTTGCTCAATGATATATCTCACACAGCCATAGCACATTGCCAAAATCAGGGCTTGCCAATGATACAACCCTACTAACTAAACTGAAGACCTTTTTGGGTATCTCAATTTCTACATTAACTCTTTTTTTAGGTATATATGTCTCTTAAATATCATTATATATATAGATTTGTATAATCATCACCACAGCCAGGAAACAGAACTATTTCATCAACACAAAGACACCCTTCATGTTACCTCTAGTAGTTACAGTCTCCTCCGATCTCAACCCATGACAATCAGTGATCTGTTTTCCGTCATCAAAATTGTTGTTTATGTCTGTTTGTTAATGTATTTTTGTCCTTTATATTTAAAAATTAAAAAAGCAATGAAACCCGAGCCAATTGGTCACATGTTGGTGGCCTATGGAAAGATCCTTCCCTTTATTTTATTTTATTTGTTTTTGGTTTTTTTCCAGTACCAGGAGCCAAACTCATGACCTTGTGCTTGCCAGGCAGGCGCTGTGCCACTGAGCTAAATCCCCAGCCCCAAGATCCTTCCCTTTAGAGAGCCCTGAAGAAGAGGTGGGCAGAAGTGACAGGCATAAGCAGTGGAGAAGTAGCTCAAGAACTAGCCTTTTTCTGACTTCCATCTTTCATGTGGTTAAAGAGCCACACTAGCCGGTGACAATATAGTATTTGTCCTTTTGTGACTAGCTAATTTCACTTAGCAGAATATCCTCAAGATTGACCTATATTGTATCATGTTTCAGAACCTTCCTCTTTTTTCAGGCTAAAAAAATCCTCACTGTATGTACTGACCACATTTCAAAAATCCATTCTTCTGGGTTGCTTCTACCTTTTGGCCTCTGTGATTGATGACACTAGGAACATCTCTTAATCATCCTGCTGTCAGTTCTTTTGGGTATATATTGAGGAGTGGAATTGATAGGTCATATGGCTTTCAAATATTTTGAGAAATCATATATTATTTTCCATAACAAGCGTCTTCAATCGACAGGCCATGAACCGCTCACTGGTTCATGGCTTGTAGGGAACCAGGGGCACAGCAGGAGACTAGCAAGAGAAGTGTCATCGGTATGCACAGCCACTCCCCATCATCTGACTTGCTGCCTGAGCTCTACCTCTAGCAGACCAGCAGCAGCATTAGAATCTTATAGGAGACCCAATGTGAACTAAGCGTGAGAGGGCTCTAGGGCGTGGACTCCTTAGAAGAATCTAATGCCTGATGCTCAGAACTGGAGCTGAGGCAGTGAGGCTGGCTCTGAGGAGGAGCTCCAAATACAGATTACACTAGCAGAGAGGTTTGACTGCACAGAGCCGTAATGACATAATAAAGCAATTGCTTATGCTCATGTCAAAACCTTATCAGTTCTTTGCAAAAGGAAAAGGGACTAAGAGACAGAGGGAGGGGAAGGGGAATGGAGGGGAAGGGAATAAAATAGAATTAAAATGTGTTATGTACATTTTCCAATTCCCCACAATGAATGTAATCATTATGTACTGCAAACATGTATTAATAAATTTTTTAAAGGATTAGTCATGGAAAAAAAACCCTGTTAGTGAGTAACAAGCAAAAATTCAGCTGCATCCGGGGGCAGGTTTCATAGTTGTAAACGTGTTGAGATATTTCAGTTGTACATTGGCAGGCTTTAAATCAGAATCTGACACTTGTTTTAGTCCATGTGTGGCCCCCCACGATTTCATTTACCAATTCCATCTTTCCTCCTCCCCAGCAAGTGCACTTGTTTCTGTCACAGTTTTGATGTGTCTGCAAGCTAACCCTGGCCAAAATGAATAAAGAGCAAGTGCCACTGGAGAGCTTCTCGGAGGAGGGGGAAAGACCCTATGATGAGGCATCAGAGGACTCTAAGTTTGCATAGAAAGCTATGTTTAACAGAAAATATTGAGTCTCAAATAAATTACAGGTTCCTTCCAACAGGTGATTCAGCTTCTTCACGCCTGCTTTGTGCAGTATAATGGCAATCAGCTATCCAATGAACCTGAAAAACCTTCAAGACTTCTTTGCCACATGGAGAACCAGCATGCTACATTAAAAGACAAGCCTCTGGAGGTTTTCAAAAGAGAAAAAGTGTGAACATAAAGAACCAAAGTACTTACTGAAGGCCACCACTTCATCACATGTGTCTGCACTGAGAGTATCATTCTTAGTGGCTAATTAGATTGCTAAAGCTAAGAAGCCCTTTGCTGTTGGTGAAGCATGGATCCTGCCTGCTGTTAATGACATTGATCACGAACTTTTGGGAGAGGCTGTAGTCTAAAAGGTAGCACACATTCCTTGATCAGCTAGCAACATAACTAGATGAATGGGCAAATTAGTAGGGGATATCAAGACACAGTTGTTAAAGAGGATTCATGAGTCACTGTGGTACGCAGCCCAGGTTGTTGAGTTTACCCACCTTGACAAAAAGGCAACAATGCTTGTTTTTTTGTGATAAAGTTTATAGGAGGATGTGCATGTGTGTATGTTACGTGCACTTTTGTTGCTAACCAATACCACAGCTGCAGAACTGTTCATATCTTTGAATGATTACAAATCAAGAGAGCTTAGTTGGTCATTTTGTGTCAGTATATGCATGATAGGATGGCCCCATGACTGGACAGCTTTCTGGTTTTGCTACTCAGGTCAACGAGGTTGCTTCTGAGTGTCAGTCTCGGCGCTATGTCTTTAACATTTTGACCTGTCATAAAACTGTTAGCTAAACTTAACAACTTTTGCAGGATGTGATTGAAATTATCAGCCACGTTAAAGTACATGCCCTTAACTCATGGCTGCTCATGCAGGTCCGTGAGGAGATGGACAAAGAGCACACTGATGTTTTATACATAGAGGTGAGATGGCTTTCTAAAGGTAGATTAATGGTCAGAGTTTCTGAATTACAAGAGCCATGCCAGAGACTTCTTTGCAGTAGTGTCACTGTTTCTTGCTGGGGACCTGGCTAAGGTCCCCAACAGCCAGTATGAGGGGCATGGCGAAGGATAAAATAAGAGATGGAGACCATTTAGCAATGCATGAAGAGTGGGCCTGGGAGGTCAGTGCCTCAGGACGGGCAAAGACAAAGACTTTCCAGCTCGCTACTACTTGTATTAAATAGCCTGTGTACGGGGTGTGGTAGTGAGTGAGTCCAGGAGTACTAATGGCAATTACTGTGGGCTGGTGAAGAACAAAACCTTCTTCCCAGGATGAGACAGGGCCCAGTAAAGAAACTGTAGTTTCCTGGGCAAAACTCTCACTACTGCCGCTACATTGCTTCAAAGGTCCTTGTCCTCAGCAGGCCTCACCTTGCCCTGTGAGCACCACAGGGTCACCA
The DNA here is from genome assembly GCF_000276665.1 of Chinchilla lanigera. NCBI lineage: Eukaryota > Metazoa > Chordata > Mammalia > Rodentia > Chinchillidae > Chinchilla > Chinchilla lanigera. The sequence continues at coordinate 7,453,675 of NW_004955497.1, read as the reverse complement.
GCCATAGGGTTTCAGCTGCGACCAGGAGAAAGCAGAGAGTTTCCACGTTCCAATTCGGCTTACGGGGGAGGATAAGGATGGCCTCCGACGTCCTCTACACTCCGTTTATAACCTGTGCTCCCCAACCGTCTCCCATCACCCCCAGATGGAACCAACTAGGTGCAGGAAAGTGAGCTCAGGGCCCCCACTGATTCCGCATTATGGTGAGTTGTGTAATTATTTCATACATATCACAGTGTAATAGTAGCAATAAAGTGCACAATAAATATAAAGCACTTGAATCATCCCAAACACTCCCACCCTAGTCTGTAGAAAAACTGTCTTCCACAGTACTGGTCCTTGGTGCCAGAAGGTTGGAGGCTACTGTTCTTTGGGGACTACTGTTCTATAGTGACTTCAGCACAGATAGTTAAGTTATTTAGAAATATTGTAGGCAGTCAGATAGTGCTGGACCCTCGAGAGGTCAGGGCAAAAGACAACCATGGCCGGAGGCCAGGCTTCCAGAAAAAGAGGAATGACCACATCCACATACTTCCCTTAGGCATAAACAACAGTGACCAATATTCCAAACAGACACCATCACCTTGGGGTAGAGGACCAAAACCTCCTGAACCCACCCCTTCCAGGAAGGTCCTTGTCCGTCCCGTGTGCGCTTGCTATGTGACTTGCTTCCCCATTTGATCCCCCTTTCAGCAATATTACCTAAGTGACTATACTTGTAATCTGATTAGCTGACTATAGTTCTGTCCCATCTTGAACCTGCCTCACCTCAGGGCTTTGCTCAGTAACACACCCAGGAGAAGTAGGGTCTTTCGGTCCCCCACTTTCCGGCCCACTTCTGACCCTCTCAGAGAGAAGCTTTCTTTCTCTCAATGAATTCTTCCTACTGCCAACCTCTTTTGTTCCCAGAATTTATTCCTTGATTTCAGAGAACACAAACTCGGCATTTTGGACAAATAGCATGTTGGGAGTTATATTTTCCTTATTTTATTGGGATTATTTGGCGGTAGTGTATCATACGCCCTATATCAACTTCGTGGTAATAGCCACTTCGAGTTTCTGCCATGCCCTAGAGAGTGACACGATTGTACGGTATACCAATTCTTAGGAAAAAAACAGAATGGCTAAGAGTAAATGCTGACAATGTTTATGCTTTATTGGAAAATGATTTTAAAAATTAAAAGCACAGAGTTCCCATAATTGGGAGAGACGTAATCCATTTGTTCTATAGCCATCATTTACCAGGGGTAAACCGGAACACAAAGTGGTCTGCGAAGGGCGAAGGGCGAAAGGAAAAAAATCAGGAGTGGCAAACAGAACGTTCCAGTTCTCAGCCTGATGCAAAGAACATTCTCAACTCAAAATATTACGCTAGGAAGAACAAGAGCTATGCAGAGTTTCATGCAAAACATCCTTTAGGATGTTCGTTCATGTTGTTTTCCCGGCTGTTAACCTTCCTAATCGCTTTGGGTGACATTGAAACAGTCTGTTTTTCTAGATCCCCCCAGTTCACAGGGTCCTGGGCTTCCTAGGGGGTGAAGGGGGAGACAAAGAAAACTAGCTTACAATTGAGCTCCACCAAACGTAGAATAAAACCCTTGGAAGCAGCAGTGTGCCGCACCGGCCTCAGAGTGCGCCAGGAGGGAGGACTGGGGTTCCCTGCCGCGCGCCCCCACCCCCCGGAATCCAGACCGGAGGGTCGGGGACTCCCAGGGACTGCACAGCAGCCCGAGCGGTGGTGAACTTCCCCGCGGGCCGCGCCCAGTCGCCCCCGCCG
>NW_004955497.1:7445379-7451292 GCF_000276665.1 Chinchilla lanigera | reverse complement strand
GGCTGGCTCAGGACCGACCGCGCCCGGACCGAGCCCCGGGGCTGCGGGCTCCGGCGGGGGCTCCTTTCATTCTTCTTTTGCGATTTTCATTTATGGAGTGAACTCCGATGGGAGAAGGCGCCCGCGTCCTGCTGCAAAGCGAGTCATCCCCAGTAACGACCCCCCCACCCCCCAACCCCGCCAGGTTTTGGTCAGATCAACGAATAGTTACTTTGAAAATATTATGCCAACGGGATTTACATATTAAAACCCTAGCTACCCCTTCCTCTGACATTCTCCTCTGATCCTGGAATTAAACCCCACTAGGATTTTCAAGGACTCGGAGGACGGTCCTTCCAAATAATCTCCTGGGTAGCATAGTTGTGATTGGGGGGAAAAAAAAAAGGAAAGAGAAATCTTCCGATCTAATTCGCGTCAGCTGTCTGGAAATGAGAAAGGGTTGAATCGAATTTGGGTTGGAGGAGACAGAGCACCGGAGCCTGGAAACTCTGGTTCTGTCTGCAACCTTGGGACCGGCCCTCACCGCCCCACTTAGCCGGCCTCGTCTGCCCAGTGACGGCCAGGTCCCCACCCAGCTCCAGAATTCTCAAATTCTAACCGAAGACTTTGTGATAAACAGAAAATATTTGCGGTACAGAAGTGCAGGATTTCTAATATGTTTTGACAATTAATTCAGAATTGTAGCGTAAGACATGCAAAATAAGGAGAAAAGAATGGAAAAACAGACATTTTACGTTTTGAAAAAAAATCTTTACTAATTGCTAACTGTACAAATGGCACAATATGTTTTCCGGGTTCTATTAATACAGAAAGTTAACTTTCTGCTATGCATATTAGTGTGCTTTTCAATAGCATAACAAGGCTTTCAGAAGTTACCCTTCCAGAAGGGGACTGGAAATGTAGCTCAGCGGCAGAGCCCATGCAAGATCAGTACTTGCAACTGTATTTCAGCTACTTTGAGATTTTTTATATCTAGAAAAGATTTCAGACATTTCTGTCTCCCTCCAGATTTTTGAAGATGAAGCATAACTGGCGTACAGTAGGTGGGCACAAGGTACAGTCCCATTCGCTGTTGTAATATGAGTAGATCCACCTAACTATGGACTCAAGGTGGAGAAAAACTGCAGCTCTGCTCTCTGTCGTATGGGTCCAGAGATGGCCACTGTATCACTTCTAATATCATAGATTGTTTTTTACCTGTTTTTGACGTTCAGGTAAACCAAACCATTACTATGATGCTTTTTAATTAATTTGTTTATTTTCTTATTTCTTGTGGTGCTGGGAATGAACCCATAGCCCAGCTCATGTCAGGCTACCTCAAGGACATCCCCTGCCTGGCCCCTATTATGTCTTCTTTTATGAGGAACTTCTTTTACTCAACATTATGTTTATGAGATGGCACATTGCCCTCTTTGGCAGTGGTTCTCTTTTTAAAAATTGATGGTTCCCATTCCTTGGTATGAGTGCACTTTACAATTGGTACCATTGTGCTTGTGTTCCAACCACTCTATCATTGAAAACATCTTTTATTTTGCTGGTAATAATGCTGCTATGAACGTACTTTTACGTACTTTTTGGTGGGAGTGAACATCTATTTCCCTTAGGATTATATCAGGAATGGAATTCTTGGGTCACAGGAAAGACATATATTCAGTTTTGGTAGATTCTGGCCCTTTCCAAAGTGGTTGTACCAGTTTACCTTACCACTAGCAACATATGCAGACCTCGTCTTCACACCTTTGCAAATGCTTGTTATTACGATTGTTTTAAATAAAATGAGAAGCTTAAAAGCTAGGACCTTAAAATGTTTAAAAGCTTCAAAAAATTCCTTGAATTGAGAGCCCCATTTCCCTTATATTGTAAGCATTAGCTTTCCTGAACAATGATGAAGCTTTTGTGTTGGAAGAACGGGGCAGTATAATAATGGAGGGAGAGGAGTATTTCAATATTTCAGTAACTTTGATATGATCTCTTTCATTAGTATCAAAAAAAAATCCAGTCAGAGCCTTGAATTGCGCATTCTAACAGCCATCCCTTGCTCTTGTATTTCTCCTGTTTCCCTTGTGAGCTGCTCGCTCAAAGGGGGATGAGTGGGGGGGGGGCAGGACCAGGATGCTGGGTAAAGATTGGTTTGGACTGGATGGGGCACTAGACCTGGTGACCTGACATTAAAGCCCCTCAAATTCTAAAAGTTCAATTAGCATTCTTGCCATCATCTAGGTTTTAATTAGCTATTAGTTTATCCTTAGGTACTTCATATGCAATAAATTTCATTGGGAACTACTTGATTAATTGGGAACTAGTGGCTCTCTGAGTAACTTTTAGTTAAGGTATTTTTAGGTAAGATTTGTTGTAGCTGAATTCTGTTGTTTAACTAAAAAAATAATCAGGTACTGAGATTTTAAATAGCAGAAGGAACGCATATTCCCAGGGAAGACTTCAGGTAAGAAAAGTGAAGAGAATGCGTGTGTGAGGAGGGAAACAGTCTTTTAAAAGAATTATTTAATATATTTTTCTTGAATACCTATTTCTGTGGTAGGGATAAGGGGTTCAAAGATGAAAGGGATGGAGGTGGGAGAACTTACATTATTTAACTAGTTTTGTTCTTTTTGACAAGTGCGTGATCTTTTCCTGGCTGTGGGGCGGGGAGGCATTTAAGCATGATGCTCTCTTGTAGTTAATTAACCTTCCCAACAGTCATTTCTTCTGTGATTTTTGGCCAGGGGTGGAGAAGGAGCAGAGTTACAAGTGGTATCAAAAGTTATTTTCATCATTAAGTATCTATCACGTAAAAAATTAAGGAAATATAAACCAGATCAGAATAGGAATCCAGATTTTTCACCCCCTAAAATTTCTTACATATGGATAGATTTCTACAGCAAGAAAATGCTTTATCATTTAAAGTGAAAAGAATGGACTGTTCCAAAATTAAATATGGCCATCCTTTACATCCTGGGAGGAAGCAGGTTATTATTATTATTTTTTTTAATGGGCCTCTGTGTTTTGCCCAGGCTGCTTTTGAACTCCCAGGCTCAAATGGTCTTCCTGCCTCAGCCTCCTGAGTGACTGGACTCCAGGTGCTTGCCACCACAGAGAGCAAGAAACAATTTTTAAGTGGTTCTTTGAAAAAATTTATTGACTACATTTTTTTTCCCCAGAGAGCACTCCTATTGCTTGAGGAGCTCACAGGATAGCTCCACTTTTACAGTGCCTCTGCCGTTCTGTATGTCCCTCTGTGTCCTCATTCTCGAATGAAACTCAGATAGCAGTGCAGCCAGAGCCTGTCACGCAGTGCTCGAGATTGCCATCTTTAAAAAAAGAAAAAAAAAAACAAAAAGATTGCCATCTTGCCGACTCCGCAACTACCCACCAGGCAGTGCCCCAGTCACTGAGTAAAGATTTCAATTTGACGAAAAGGCAAATAATCTCAAGAGTACTGTATTTTATCATTTTTCTTGATTTTGAAAGGGACCTTGCAGATAAAAGGAGTAATAAGAAGGGAGGTCCAGGGGCCGAAAGTTGGCTTAGCTGCTGATAGTTTGATCTTGCCTGTCCTTCATTTACTCAGACAGCAAACTCTTGAGGCTCACAGGAGGCAGTTTGTCTGAGGAGAGCCCTGTGATTTTCTTCAGGTGACTTTGTGATCTTAAGACGTTTTTCCCCATGACTTCCAAAAAGCTGTTTCTCAGGGAGCCATAGCGGTGCGGGTAAAGGTTTTTCTGTCTTGTGGGGGTCTGTGCGCTTTACACCTCAGTGATTTACTTACTTTTGACCTTACTGTCCCTGCACCCTCAGCGGTCCTGAAGTGAGGAAAGCTTTTGTGGAATTCATTGATGATCGTTAGTTTGATTCACACAGTTCTGTTCTTTGGTACCAAAACATGTGAAGGAAATATAAAAATAATATGAAGTTCACACACACAATGTTCTTTTGTGGCTAGAGGAATTGCATAAGATCCTAAAAGAGGAACTATTGGTATTTTTTATGTTAAACAGTAAAAAATATTTTTTCACTGCTGTCATCATAAGGTCAATTGGTAGCCAAGATTCTTCCATAGAATGCTAATGTGCGTTTTATTTTTATTTTTATTTTTTGTCTTTTTTTCCAGTACCAGGAATCGAACTCATAACCTTGCGCTTGCCAGGCAGGCGCTTTGCCACTGAGCTAAATCCCCAGCCCCCACTTCCATAGAATTCTTCTGCAGTAAAGCAGGATTTGCCATTTTTTTTTCCAATACTTCATTTTGATGATAAGGTATTCACCAAACTCAGTCTTCAAATACTTTTGTTATGTGAATTCTGATTTTTCCCAAGGCTATATAGTCTGTTCTTACAGGCAGTCCAGATACGTATATGGGGACTAATGCACAGTTAGGAAACATGGGAAATTTTCTGTACTTAAATTCCTCATTTGTAAAGTGGAGCTATCTGACCCTTTGATCAGATAATACCTTTAGAGCCCAGCTGCACTACATGTTAGGCAGGTCCTTTGCACAAGTCTGAAGAAATGCTTAGGACTGAGAGTCAGTCAGATGGATTGACAGTTTTCCTCCTTCCTTCCTCCCTCTCTCCCTCTGTTACTCTTCCCGTACATGTTTTAGAGTATCGTTTATGTCCAGGATCTATGTTAAATTGCACAGGGCCGGTGGTGTAACTCAGTTTTAGAGCACTTGTTTAGCATATGTAAGGCCCTGAGTTACATCCCTAGTGCCCCCCCCATGTACACGGACATGCACACCCATACGCGCGCACACACACGCAGAAAGGTGCCGTCTGGCACTTGTACCGGTTCCTTCTCTTAAAGAACTCACAGATCAGTGATACGGCTGGCAGGAAAAGATCAGACACATAGAAGGAAGATTGTACTAAGATTTTAGAAATATGCACAAAATTTGAACCTCTGCCCAGCATGAGAAAATAAGGCAAAGCTTCAACAGAAGGTGATGTCAGAGCCATGACTGGGAAGATCAGTGACAGCTGACAGAGAAAATAGAGGGCAAGACTATTCCCGGCAAATAGGGTAACAAAAAACAAGGTCCAGATGTAAATGTGGAGTAGACGGAAAGTATAACCCATTCCAGGTTGCTGGGACACAGTGTCTAAAATCTCCGGGATGAGAGTAACTGTCATTTATAAAGTTGCAGCTCATCAATTGTTTAGAAACTATTCAATGAGTAGCTTTTAAAGAAGAAATTCATCCTGTAAAAGGAGCATCTTGTATACTGTACAGGGAATATTGTGGTAACACGGCAAGGGGCTTGGACACTGTAGATGGCCTCTGGCTGGGTTTCAGAGGGCCTTGTGTATATGTATGTACGCACGCATATCCACGCATGATGAGCACCAGTGAGTACTCTTTTGTTTAGTTACCTGTTTTTGCAGAGGTTAATTACTTTCATTAGAGGGATTTGTACTCAGAAAAGGGTGAGAGCCATTGGTGTTGGTTGTGGAGACTTTTAAAGTGAGGATTTGTGTTTTAGAAAAGCGTTCTGGTGTCTGTGTGGAGTACGGATATTGGGTTAACAGTGCTACAGAGGGCAGCTAGCTAGGAAGTTCTTGGCAGTAGTTCAGACCAGAGGCAATCACAAAGGCTGAGTTAGGGCAGTGGTAACTGAGATGCAAAGCCGAGGGTAGGTTTGGGAATAATCAAGAAGGCAAAGTCAAGACATTTGGTGCTTGCCTGGGTGATGGGAGTGTGAGGAAGGAGTCAGAATTGCTTGGAGAGCCTGATGTGGTAACACACAACTGGAGTCCCAGATGCTTGGGAAGCTGAGGCAGGAGGATTGCTTGAGTTCAGATGTTTGAGGTCAACCTGAACAATATAGTGAGGAGAGAGCGAGGGAGGAAGAGGGAGAGGGAGAGAGAGAGAGAGGGAGAGAGAGAGAGAGAGAGAGAGAGAGAGAGAGAGAGAGAG
>NW_004955497.1:7436312-7445279 GCF_000276665.1 Chinchilla lanigera | reverse complement strand
AGAGAGAATTCTTTCTCCCTGCCTGTCTACGTCTTCATGCTCTGTCAGGCTATTAGCAAGTGGGTGACGGCCACTTATGCTGGTGAGAGTGGATCTTTATTCAGTTCTGATAAAAATGCCAATCTCTTCCAGAAAAACAGATGCACCCAGAAACAATGTCTTAGCCACTAGCTGGACATCTCTTAGCCCAGAAAGGAGGACACATAAGATTAACCATCACAGCAATGAACCTCTAACTAAAATAAACAGGAGGAAGAAGAAGAAGAAGAAGAAGAAGGAGGAGGAGGAGGAGAAGGAGGAGGAGGAGGAAGAGGAGGAGGAGGAAGAGGAAGAGGAGGAGGAGAAAAAGAAGGGGAAGAGGAAGAAGAAAAAGAGAAGGAAGAAGAAAGGAGGTGGAGGATGGAGGGAATAAAGGAAGAGGAAGGGAGAGGGGAAGGCTTCTGGGTTTCTAGCTTCCATGATAGTGGATGAGTTGATACTAACCAAGGAAGAGAGAAGATGAAGCAAGCTTAATGAGACAGATGAGTTCAAACTGAGTTTAAGTTTCCTGGGAAGCCATACATATAGAGGCATGAGTTTGAAACTCATAAGCAAACAGTGGTTAAAATCATGAGAATTTATAGAGAAAGAATATAGAACGGGAGAGTAGTGTGAATGGGACCTTAGTCTACTGCTCATAGACCAGATGAGGAAAGTTGGGCTCAGAGGCTAAATAACTCACTCAAATTCAAAGCTATCCAAGCTAAGATTTCAGGCAGGGACTTAGAACTCAGGTCTGTAATTCTTACCTGGTTTTCCTTGCTTCCCAAAAAAGGTTTGACTTGAAAATGAAGCGTGTTGGTATCTTTGTGTTGTTTTTCAAGTCAAAGTCCGTAACTCTCAGTAGAGAGTAAATTTTATGCCTACCTGAAGTACAGTTATTAGTTCTAATTTCCCCCAGTATCCTCCACTCGCACACAAGTCCTTTTCCTTCAACCACTTTGAGAGCTTTTTCCAATTTCAAAGTTTCCCTTTGAATGGATTTGAAACTGGAATCTGGGAATTTCCAGTAGAGTTTCAGAATGGATTCTTGGAAAGACCCTTACTGTTGACAGCAGCAAATTTTCCTTTAGCCTTTTCAAAAGTTAAACTTGTTGAGGTACAGTTTTTGTATAGTAAATTTTGCCTTTGCAGTTCCGTAAGTTTAATTAAAAATACAGTCATGAAAGTGCCACGACTCTCAAGGTATTGATATTTCTAGTCCCCCTAAAAGTTCCTATATGTTCTTTTGGACTCAAAACCAATTCCTTACCGTCAGCCCTGGTAACCAGTAATCTCTTTTCTGTTGCCATCACTTTTCCTTTTTCAGGGAGTCATATAAGTGGAATTTTACAACCTTTTTGAATCTGTTTGTTTCTGAGACTTATCCATGTTGTTATATACCAGTATTATTTTCCTTTCTGTTGCTGAGTAGTATTGTATTTTGATATGCCACATTTTTTTTATTCATTAAGCAGATGATTGGTCATTTTTTTTTTCCGGTACCGGGAATCGAACTCACGACCTTGCACTTGCCAGGCAGGTGCTGTGCCGCTGAGCTAAATCCCTAGCCCCTAACCGGTCATTTATTTGCTCCCAGTTCCTACCAGTTATGAAATAAACAGCTGTATGAATGTGGATATAAATTTTTCTTCCATTACAAGTTTTAAGTTCTCTTGTGTAAATACCTAGGAATGTTACTGTATTACTGGATTGAATGCTAAGTGAATGTTTATTTTATGCAAAACTGCTGGACTGTTTTTCACAGACTGTGCCATTTTTATGCACCCTAAGAATGCATGAAAGTTACAGTTGCTAAGTATCATTGTTAGCATGTGGGTCAGTTTTTTATTTTTGTTTTTAACTACTCTCATTAGGGTATAGCAATGTCACTGTTGTTTTGATTTGTATTTTCCTAGTGACTGATGATGTTAGGCAACTATTCATGTACTTGTTATATTTTGTTTGGTGAATTGTCTCCTAAAATATTTTTCTCATTTTTAATTGGATTATTTTCTTATTATAGGCTTTAGGAGTTCTTTGGGTATTATGCATGCAAATCCTTTACCAGATGTGTGTGTTCTGGACATATTTTCTTCAGTTGATAGCTGGTCTTTTCATTTTTTAGTAATGTCTTTTGAGGATCCAAAGTTATTAATTTTGATGAAGTCTACTAAAGCGAAAAATTCCCCTGGACTAAACACTACTTAGGTCATACCAAACCAAGCTTAAAGTTAGACCTTAAAGGAACAAAGTATTTACAACAAATTTAAGAATATTTGACTGAACACAAAAATATTGGGTGCCACATAAAATTCACAATGCCTAGCATGCAATTATAAATTATTAGATACAGAAAGAGAAAAAATGAACCCATAACTAGGATTAAAATCAGTCATCCAAAACAAAGCCATAAATGGCACAGAAAGAATTAGCAGGCAAAATATTAAAGTAATTATTACAATCGTATTCCATTTATTTTGAAAATTGGGAAATTATACATGTTAAGCAGAAACGTAATACGAAAGGGTACAAATTGAACTTCTAAACATGAAAACTACAAATGCACTAAATAGGAACAGTAGCAGTGTAAACACTGAAGAAGAAAATATAAGTGAGGTTGCAAGCATAGCAATAGAAACCATCTAAAATGCACAGAGAACCAGGGAGTTCCAGGAGAATTTCAGATGGTCAAGCATATGTGTAATTAGAGTCCTGAAGGATAGAGAAAAAAAAAAAAAAGAGGATAGAAAACATATTTGAAGAAAGAACAGAAGAAAAACTTCCAAATCTCATAGAAAGATAAACCTATAGATATATGAAACCCAGGTACATGACTCATGAAGAAAACTATAAAAAGTTCATTATAATCAAATTGGTTAATACCCTCAATAAAGAGAAAACCTTAAAATCCTCCAGAGAAGAAAGATATACTGGTTCAGTAGACATCTTATCATAAATGATATAAATCAAAAGGTAGTGAAGCAACATCTTTAAAGGATGAAATTAACAGTGCCTGCCTAGCAAGTGCAAGGTAGTGAGTTTGATTCCTGGTACCAGAAGAAAAACAAACAAACAAAAAAAAGGGGGGCTGGGGATTTAGCTCAGAGGCACAGCGCCTTCCTGGCAAGTACAAGTTCATGAGTTCGATTCCTGGTACCAGAAGAAAAACAAAAGCAAAGCAAAACAAAACAAAACAAAAGGATGGAATTAAAAAATGCACGCAGAGTTTTGCATACAGGAAGCTATCTCAGAAGTAAAAGAGAAACAATTTCTTAGGTGTACCAAAACTAAAAGAAATCATTACAAGGCTGCCGTAATAGAAAATGTTAAATGCAATCCTTCAGACAGAGGAAATAATATAAGATAAAAATCTGGATCTAACAAAGGCATAAAAAACACTGGAAATAGTAATTGTGAGTCGATGTAGACTTATACTGTTTGAATCTCCTTAAAGGACTATTGACTAAAGAAAAAGTAATAATAACAACAACAGTATCTTGTGGGCTTTATAGCACGGTAGATCATGGATTTACTGCAGTGATTATAAAAAAGATTCTATAAGCATCCACAAAGTAAACAGGAGTTCATGTACACACAATTTCTTGATCGCACTAGACTCATTTTTAAGCCTATTGGTCACGTGTGCTTAGTGACCACCATGTTGGACTGCACAGGTGTGGAGCTTCCCATCACTGCAGATGATTCTGTGGAACACCCCTGCTTTAACTACCCCTACATCTGGTTTTTTTGCCCCGCACCTGTTCAAAGTAGACTTACTTTCATGCAATTACACTTCCTCCATACTTTCATAAAGTACACATTTTTTTTCGTTTGTTTTCTGGTATCGGGAATCAAACTCACGACCTTGCGCTTGCCCGGCAGGCGCTGTGCGGCTGAGCTAAATCCCCAGCCCCTACTCCATCCACTCATGTTGGCTGGTTTTGCCTGATTACATTGCATTTCTGTTCTGGGGTAAGATAAATACATACTTACTTTTGAAGGTGTGCATGTATCAATGTCATTGTTTTTATTTTGTTTTACAGTTGTTTTTTCAGTAATGATATTTGAGACTATTACAAATCAAGATCTGCCTGTGATCAAGTGTGTTTTGATCAATCATAAGAACAACGATTCAGCAGCGGGGAAATCGCCATTCTATCCCACGGTAAAGTAATATTAAAACTATACATGCAGTTATTTTTCGCTGGGGACCATACTTTGTAAGCTGTTGAAATCTATCTTTGCTAACGGGGCTTTTTTATTTGTTAGGAATGTTAAACACTCACATCTGTGTGCCTGCACCATGTATATTCCTGGCTACTTGCACTCCATTTCCTCAAGAACTGTGGTCCGGGGCTGTGGTTAATGGTAGGGCATGTTCTTGGCGTGGATGAGATGTTAGAGTCCATCCCCAGCACTGAGGGCTGGAAGTGGGGCTTGGGAGGCGTGCGTGTGTGTGTGTGCATTTGTGTGAGTGTGTGCATATGCATGTGTGTGATGATTCATGTTCTCCTTTGTGATGGATTCAGAAAGGACCCTGATACCTTGCATGAAGAAGTAGTGACTATTTCCTGTTTTCCTTAAAGAGAATCCAAGCTTGCATCTCTAATTTCCAACCACCTCAAAGGTATGAATAGATTTTTCCACTGGCACGTTAGAGTCCATTTATATCATCTCTACTTTCCAAACTTGCTCTTACTATTGTCTTATTGATTTCTATTTATATACCTGTCTAGTTCCCAAGCCTGAAAGCTGAACTTCTCTTTGGATTGCTTCCTCTTTCCTTGCCTTCACAGTCTGTCATTTCTCTCTAATAGTTCTCATATCATCACCTCGCGTTCTGTAGTCTCACTGCCACTTCCCTAATGTACACCCTCGCTATCTTCCTCAGAGTCACAGATCTCAATCAACCTCTTCCTGCTGCAGTCCATCTCAGATATGGCTGCCAAGCCAGCCTGCGTGAGGCCCAGTATGACTTTGCTCGGCTCAGAACCTTCTGTGATTTCTCATTCCTTAAACTGATATCCAAATTGCTTCCTGATCTGGCTCTGGCTCTTTCAAATTCCAACCTGTTTTTTCATCCTCTTTCCTATGCTACTCATTTACATAGCTATTCTCACCTCTTTCATTTTTAGATTTTTTTTTGTTTGTTTGTTTTTTGTTTTTTCCAGTTCCAGGAGTCAAACTCACAACCTTGCGCTTGCCAGGCAGGCACTGTGCCACTGAGCTAAATCCCCAGCCCTCATTTTTAAAATATATGTGTTCTAGTCTGGTATCATGGTGTACACCTGTAATCCCAGCACTTGGGCAGCTAAGGAAGGAGGATTGCTGCAAGTGTGAGGTCAGCTTGGGCTAAGTAGTTGAGTTCAAGGCCATTTTGAACTACATACTGAGACTCTGTCTCCAAAAAATGTACTGTAATGGAAAAAGCTTAAGTGATTAGGACTGAAAATATTAGAAATCTCTGTACAATAAAAATTGAGCATGAATGAGCCAACTTTGTGGACATTTCCAGTCAGGGAAGCAGACTCTTGTTTTCTTACGTAAGTCTAACACATAAATACATGACATTATGGCCTCCCAAAATCAGAGATATGAAAAATATTGTGAAGTTTTAAAAACAGTGTGAAATAGTTTTCAACAATATTTTATATGAATGTGAAATCTTCAATTAAATACATCATTTCTTAAGGGTTAGAAGTATTGATTTAATTTTTAAATAGATATAGGTATTGTAACCACAGCTCATTAATAATTAAAGCATTTCAGTATGGCTACAAAAATGTTAGTATTATCTGCTAAGATAGTACTAATTGTTATTAAATTTTTAGTGTTTATTCGGTATAGAAATATACCTATATATACTTGTTTTTTTTTAAAATAAACACAATCTTCAAAAAAATTAATGATGATGGTCTTAGTTCCTAGTAATAAATCCTATATTTTAATATAATATAAATTATATTATTATGCAACATTCAGGATGATATGAAGACCCATTGGTTCTTAATAACATTAAAAAACAAAACAAATCTATACTGCTGCAAAGATGAACAATCCTCATAGTACACTTTCATCTCATTGAAGTTGAATCTGTTCCTTTGGAATATTTTTCCACTTCAGTGTCAAATAAATTGTTAGACTTTCAGTGGCTTTAAAAATGGTTTTAACTGCTTCTATAGCTTACAGCTCTCAGGTGAGACATCTTTCTGGAAATCTTATGTTCAGCAATGTTTTCAATGGGACTCTTTAGTAGACAATGTGTCAATGCAGCTGTCTCAGTCACTTTCTCATTGCTAGGACAAAATGCCTGACATACAGACAACTTAAAAGTGGAGAGGTTTATTTTGGCTTACGGTTTTAGAAGTTTCAGTCTGTGGCTGGTAGGCTCCAAGGCAGAATCAGCAAGGTAGAATGGCCTGGGCAGAAGACAGCTACTGATCCTATGGAAGTTAGGAAGTAGAAAGAGAAGGTAGGCAACAGAGAGGAAGATATATCCTTCCAGGCACACTCCCAGTGAACTGCCTCTGCTGACCAGGGCCCGCTTCCTAATGGCACATTCGGCTATGGATACATCAGTAATTGCTCCACTGATGAGTATAGCACCCCCAATCCAGTCACTTTCTGCACTCATGAGAATTTGGGGGAAATTTTGGGTCTAAACCATAACATTGTGTCCCAGCCCCAAAAGACTCATATCTGTCTCATTAGACAAAATGTATTTAGCATATCATTAAGAGCTGCCAAAGTCTTAACGGTTCTAGCATTGCTGGAAAAGCCCCCCACCACTGCAAGGCTTAAGGCAAACTGTTAGGCATGAGCCCTTACAAAAGTTAAAGAGAAAGTTAAACCCTGCCAACATACAATGGCACAAGATAAACATTTCCATTCCAAAAGGGAGACATGAGAAGACAGAAAGGAATGGGACCAAAAGGGCTAAAATCCAACAGGATAAACATTAAATCATGTAGCTCTGTGTCCAGCACCTGGGGCAAGTTGTGGCAAGACATGAACCCCAGAGAACTTGGGTCCCCCTATCTCTATGCATTGCCATTTGCAACCCCATGGCCTCTGAGGTTTGGTTTTGCTTCCTGCCTGCAGCTTTCCTCAGCAGACATTCCACATTTTGGGCTTCTCCAAATTCCTGGGGTCTCCACTGCAGTTTTGGCTTTACTCTAATAACTTCATGCACTGCCCTCTCAGGGTTTCACTGCCTGGCCTGTTAGGCCTTCTTCTGAAATCTGGGTGGAAGCCTCCTAGAAGCCACAATTCCTGCATTCTCTGTGGCCATACATCCAGCACCATGTGGATGCCAAGGTCTTTTGTCAGCTTGGGCAATAGCCAGCCCCTTTTGGATCACATTGTAGAGGTCTTAGATGGCTGAGCATTGTGAAATGAATCCTGGGAGACCAATTCCCTATGGAGCCCTTCTAAGCAGGGGACCCAGCTCCTCTCTTCTCAAAGCAAAGTCTTTTAAAGGAACTTACCTTTACCATTTTATACCCTTGTAGGGTCTTGCTGATTCCTCATATGCCCTCAAACCATCTTTACTATTATCATGATGCAAAATCCTTGGCTCTTTTATAGTTAATGCTAATAGTTTCTGCAACAGTGTTCTCCTTTACCCCAGCTTTGCAGGCATTTCATTTCTGATGAAACTCAAAACTTTTAAAATCATTCAGTTACGGTATTTGCACATGATTCTCAATGTGGATCTGTCCAAAAGCTGCCAATAGAACTCATGTTACAGTCTGAATATTGGGCTGCCTTGAAATTTTCTCAACCTGATTAATTAGTCCACTGCCCTTTATTTCAGTATGCCATACAGTCTCAGGACATGGAGGAAACATAGATAAATTTTCTGCCAGAGTGTAACATATGGCCTCTAGCCCAACTGACAAAGGAATCCTTGTTACTAACTGAAATCTCCTGAACCTGGTCTTTACATTCTGCATTTTGGTCTTCTGAGCTTTGTCAAGAATCTCCCATCCCAGGGCTGGAGATATAGCTCAGTGGCACATGCACCTTCCTGAGTTTGATTCCTGTTACCTGACCCCTCCCCCAAAAAAGAATCTCCCATCCCAGGAAATTAACATGACAAAGATAAGCCAATACATACCAGTTATAACCATCAATGTAAATGGCCTGAATTCACTAATCAAAAGAAACAGAGTGGAAGAATGGATGAAGAACCAAGATCCAACAATATGCTGTATACAAGAAACACATCTAACACAAAAAGAAATTCATAGACTAAAAGTCATAGGATGAAAAACAATACTCCATTCAGCAGGAACCAGAAAAAAGCAGGGGTAGCTATTCTATTTGTAGACAGGGAGGACTTTAAGCCAAGAATGATCAAAAGAGATAAAAAAGGTTACTACACACTTGTTAGAGGAAAATTTCAAGAGGAAGAGATAAATCATAAATATGTATGCACCAAATATAAGAGCAATCAAGTGTGTAAGACAAATATTAATAGACATGAAAAATCAAATGAGCAATAACACAGTTGTAACTGGGAACCTTAATACCCCATTGTCACAAAGAGCTAGATCAACCACACAAAAAGTTAGTGAAGAAATATCAAAAACTAAACCAAACCTGTGAACAAATGGACTTAGTAGCTGTTTACAGAGTGTTCCACCCAACAACATGAGAATGCACATTCTTCTCAGCTGCACATGGGACATTCTCTAAAATAGACCCATATACTAGCCTGTAGAACATGCTTAAGTGAATGCAGAGGAATTGAAATTATCCTACACATATTATCTGACCATAGTGCAATGAAATTAGAAAGTAATGGCAAAAGAAACTGCAAAAACTCCATAAACACATGGAAATTAAATAACGCTCTCCTGAACAACCAGTGGATTACAGATTAAATTAAAGAAGAGATTTAGGGGATTTAGCTCAGTGGCACAGTGCCTGCCTGGCAAGCGC
>NW_004955497.1:7411927-7435037 GCF_000276665.1 Chinchilla lanigera | reverse complement strand
CGAAATAATAGGGAAAAGGATAAGAAAGGAAGAAGTTAAAACTGTAATTATTTACAGATGACCTGATACTCTACATAGGAGGCCCCCAAAACCCCACCAAAAGACTTCTAGTTTTAAAAACCAAATTCAGTAGTGCAGCTGGATACAAAGTCAACACTCAAAAATCAATAGCATTCTTGTACACAAACAACAAACTCATTGAGAGAGAAATTAAGGAAACCACACCCTTCACAATAGCATCCAAAAAATGAAATACTTAGAATCAATCTAACAAAGGAAGTGAAAGTTCTACATATTGAAAATTATAGTACTCTTTAAAAAAGAGATAAAAGAGGATATCAGAAAGTGGAGAGATTCTTTGCTCATGGAAAGGAAGAACCAACATAGTGAAAATGGCCATACTCCCAAAATTGTTATACGGATTTAATTCAATCCCAATCAAAATACCGTTAGCATACCTCACAGAACTAGAGAAAAAAATGCCTAAAATTCATTTGGAACCAGAAGAGACCTAGAATAGCAAAAGCAATTCTGGGCAACAAAGGCAAGGCAGGAGGCATCACAACTCCTGACTTAAAATTATACTACAAGCCACATGTGGTGGTGCATGGCTGTAATCCCAGCCTTTGGGAGGCTGAGGCAGGAGGATCAATGCAAGTTCGAGACCAGGCTGGGCTACAAAGTGTACTCAAGTCCAGCCTGAACTTTGTAGCAAGACCCTGTCTCAAAAAAGACAGGAAAAAAATTATACTACAAAACTACTGTGATAAAATTAGCATGGTACTGTCAAAAAAACAGATCTGAGGATCAATGGAGCAGATTAGAAGATGCAAACACAACTACAAACACCCTCAATCCTTGACAAAGGAGTCAAACATGTTCATTGAAAGAAAGACAGCCTGTTTAATAAATGGTGCTGGAAAAGCTCCACATGCTGAAGACTAAAATTTCACCCATGTCTATCACCATGCACTAAACTAAAGTCAAAATGGACCAGAGATCTAAATATTAAAACAGAAGCCCTAAATCTACTGGAAGAGAAAGAAGGTAGAACTCTTGAAGACATAGACGTAGGCAGAGAGTTCATGAACAAAACCCAAGCTGCCTGGGAAATACTTCAAAGAAACAACAACTGGGATCTCATCCTATTAAGAAGCTTTGCACATCAAAAGAAATCACCAGCAGAATAAAAAGACAACCCACAGAGTGGCAAAAAATTTTAGTCAATTGTCCCTCAGACAAAGGGTTTATATCTAGAACATATAAATAATTGAAGAAAATCAGATCCTCCCAAATTCAAAGACCCAATCCAAAAATGGACATGTGAGATGAATATGCATTTCTCAGATGAAGAAATACAAATAGTAAGTAAATATAGGAAAAAATGTTCAGCATCATTGGTCATTTGAGAGATGCAAATTAAAACAACACTGAGATTCCATCTCACTCCAGAAAAAGTAGTCATCATCAAAAGATCAATCAATAACAAATGCTGGAGGGGTTGTGGGGAAAAAGAAACCCATCTTCATTATTGGTGGGAGTGTAGAGTGGTGCAACCCCTGTGGAAATCAGTGTGGAGATTCCTCAAAAAACTAGATTTAGAGGTCCCATTCAACCCAGCTATCCCCCTGCTGGGTATTTTCCCAGAAGAATTAAAAGCATCATACCACAGCAATATATGTGCACCCATGTTTATAGCAGCAGAATTTGTAATAGCTAGATCTTGGAAACAACCCAAATGCCCATTGATCAAGGAATGGATAAAATAGATTTGGTATTTTTATTCAATGGAGTACTACTCAACTAAGGATAAACTTTAGACTTTTATAGGTAAACGGATGCAACTTGAGACTATAGTTATAAGTGAAATACATCAGTCTCACCTGTGTAAACAGTGTATTGTCTCCCTAGTATAAGAAGCTGAAAGAGTAAATAAGACCCAAAATGTACAATAGGTATTGTGAAATGGGAAGAAGCTGTTGAAAGGGAAAGAGAAACTGAGATGGGGAAAGGAGAAAAGAAGGAAGGGAAAAGGAAAACAATATGTGTGTGTGTATATATATATATATATATACACACACAAAGATAGTTAAGATAGTTATACTACTAATTTCTATTCATTGAAAAGAAAGGTTTGTGCTTATATTGTTTGATCCATTTTTCATGCCTACAGCTTGTAATCTGAGCAACTACTTTGAAGATAACAATATGCAAAGTATTAACCATTGTTACTGTCCTATTATCTTGTTTTGAAATTTTATATCACCATCTTTCTTTTTTTCCCTTTAAAGTAAAAAAAGATGGAAAAAAAGAAAAAGATTCGCTCATCAAGCTCAGCTTATGGCATCCTAGAGCTTCTCTAACTGGCATCTCCAAATCTTTCCAAACACCTTTGTGTAAGTCAGTTTCAAAGGTTTCTAAACTACATGGTCAGGTAACCACAGAAAGAACCCTACTTCTGGTAGTAAAATCTCCCTTCGTCACTTTCTTGTCACTAGGACAAAATATCCAACATCTATAACTGAAAGCAGGAGCAGTTTATTTTGATTCATGTTTTCAGCTCCTGGTCAGCTGGCTCCAAGGCAGCAATGGCATGGTGGAAAGGAATAGTAGAGAAAAGTTGCTTAGCTCATGGCAGCCAGAAAGCAGAGTGAAGGGAGGAGGCTGGATGAGACATACACCCTTCAAGATCATGCCCCCAGTGAACTGTGTCTTCCAACCATGCCCACCTAACAGCACATTCAGCTGTTAGGATATAGATGATATAGCACCCCCCTGACCCAATCACCTTCCATTCACATGAGCATTTGAAGGGACAGTTTGGAGCCAAACCATACCAGGGACTCTAAATAAACATCCACATGCTCAGGCTATATTTCTAGTATATCCTGAATCCAAAAAAGATGGCTTTACTGTTCCTACCATTTACTTAATTTTTGTTTAAAATCTAAATATTTCCATAATTTATCTTCTCTATTTGGAATGATAGTTCTGACTCTTCCTTTTAATATTAAGTAACTGTTAGCACAGTTTAGACAAACTATTACATAGTCTTAGGTTGACTTTTAAGTAATGACTTTACTAGAGGCAGTAACCCAGCATTGCAATGAAACATACTTTTTTTTTTTCTTCCTGCAAAATGTTAGTGAGCATAGACAGGCAACCTAGTACTTTCAGATTACCTCTCCCAAGTTCACTTGTACTATTCTTCCTCTAGAAAGTCAAAGCTACACTTGGTCTCTAATTCCTTGTGAACAGAATTTGTGCCATTGTGTCATAATTCTAAGAAACCTAAACAAAGAAAAAACAAATAAATCTCCACTACATTTTATTTTTTTATTTTAAAGATAAAAGGATGAAAACATAATAACAAACACCATACATTTACAAAGTAACACAGAAACAATACAAGCAATACTTAATTTCAGACAAGGTGATAGGAAATTAACAATGGTTGTTGTATTACATGTTGATATCTTCAAATTGGTTACTCTGATAAACAACTATAGGCATGTAAGATTGATGAAACAATTAAACATTAACCGTTCCTTTTAATAAAGCAATAGAAGTCAGTAGTACACCCACTACATTTTAATGTTAAACTTTCTGTCTCTGATGAACCAAAAACACTGGAGTTACCCAAATATATCTGACTACCATGGCACCCTAATTCAGGCAGATGGTCTACTTCAAGCCATTTCATTTTATTTGCCCTGTTACACCCCACTCTTCTAGAGAGTCTAGTCTTTTATTTTATTTTGTTTTCTGTAACAGGGTTTGGAAATGCATATACACATTCTCTATGTTATAGACCACCACACCTAGTTTCTCTGGACTTTTCACAGCATGTCTAACTTCTTTTAATTCAAGCAGCCAGCTGTGTTAGGAATTTCCCACGCTATGCCACATCTTATTAGTTAGGGTTTCTTACTCTAAGACCAGTGGACTGACCCTCACTAGGATTCTAAGAGTGGCAAGTTTAACACTGGGGAGTTGGGGTGCCCCAGCCTCTTAAATAACAATACTGGGTCAGGGCCTCAACCCAGTGGGGTGCTGAGGACCTCCCCTGAATTTCTGGACTGTCTCTCAGCTCCTGGCCATCAGCAGGACTCAGCGGCTCAGAACCTCCTGTATGTTTGTCTTGCAGTTCCTCTTTGCTGTTCTCTCCTCTGGGATCCTTGGGTCTTTCTACCCAAATGAAACCCATCTTGCATTTTTATTTTGAAATACTTTGAGATTTACCAAAAACTTGTAGAAATAGTGCCAGGAAAGGGATGAAGAGTTGTTGGTTAAGGGATATTGAGTCTCAGAGAGGAGGAGTAAGTTCTGGAGGAATAAGTCACCATGGTGACTATATAATTATTACATATTTTAACTACCTTAAAAATTCCTCTAAATCTCTTTTAAAATTTTTAAGATTTTTAATGTTCTCACCACCAAAAACTGACAATAAGGATGTGAAATGATGGATATGTTAATTAGCTTGATTTAAGCATTCTACACTTTGTGTATTACATAGAATTATTTTTCATGCTTGAATCTGGTAACCAGAATGACTGATCTGAAAACAATATGCAGTAAAGGAACCATTATTGAACTCCTACCATCTTGTATGGTGAACTCTGCATCATTTCCAATGTTCTTCTTTTTATTACTTGTTACTGTCTTTGATTGTTTGATCAATTTTACATTCTTATGTCTGGTGGACTGAGCAACTTCATTGAAGATAACAGTATGTAATGTAGCAACCATTGTAAATTCCTATCATTTTGTTTGGAGGTCATGTATCATTTTTGTGGTTTTTGTGTTGTTTTGATTTTGTCTTCAATGTTGTTTTGTCAGTTTTTTAATTTTTAAAATTAAAAAAGAATTATTTATTGATATATTTATATATGCATATAATATCAAAACGTACATGATAAATCAATGTATATATTGATCATACCAAATATACATATGTATATATCTACTTCATAGACAACTTTTTATTGGTGGGTGGAGAGAAAGCTTCCACACCTATATGTCCAGTCCCCATTACGATATAATGTTTACATCTTGTATTACCAAAGTATAATTATCAAACCCAGAATATTAGCAGTGTTACAAGCAACATGCCTAATTGAAATTTCACCAGCTTTTCCATTGAGATCCTTTTTGCATTCCAGAATCACACACAGCATCTCTCAGTGAGTTAGGGGTCATGTCTCCTTAATCTCCTTCAGTACATGACCGTTCCTCAGTTTTCTTTGTTTTTGATGACCTCGATGTTTTTGAAAAACACTGGGAAACTATCTCTTGAGTTTAATTGGTCTGATGTTTTCTCATTATGAGATTGAGATCCTGCACCTGGGACCAACATTTGCCAGAAGTGATGTGTGCCCTTCACAGAGTGTCACACCAGGTGCTAGCAGTTCATCTTGTTACCGGCGACACGAACTTTGAGTGCTAGATTAAGACCGTGTGTGCCAGGTTCCTCCCAGGGGTTTACTCTTTTTCCCTTAAAATTTAATATGTATTTTGGGGGAGATGCAAATATCTTGTTTACCCTACAATTTTCCCCTAGTGAGTTTAGCATCCACTGGTGGTTCTTGCCTACTGTTCTTGCCATGGTACTATGGTGGTTCTTGCCATAGTACTGTGGTACTATGGTGTTTGCCTAATGGTGATTTTCTTCATCCTTCATTCTCTTCATAGTTATTAATCAGAATTCTGTGAGGAAGAGCTGTTCCTTTACTCTCAATTTATTTATTTATTGGTTAGTTATTTAAATCAGTACGGATTCAGGGATATTTATTTTATTGTGTGTGTTATAACCCATCACTGTCCTTATTTTGTTGCTCAGAAGTTCCAGCCTTGGCCATTGGAAAATACTTCAGTTTGGACTTTGAGTCTTTTCCACATGTCCTCACCTTTCTTCAAGTACTTCCTTATGTTCTGGCACTATAAGATAGTTCAGGTTCATCTTACATTTTTCTTGCCTTATGTCTAGAATTAGCCATTTTTCCAAGGTGCATTAGTTTCATAGGAAATATAATTCACTTTTTCTTGACAGTTCTGAGGCTCAAACTCAGGGCTTTTGCACATGCTACCACTGAGTCATATCTCCACCCTTAGGAGAAAGTATATCTGGAAACCAAGGCCTGAGAGCTGGGTGTGCTTATTTCTACTGGAATGTCATTGCTTCTAGGCCCTCTCAGCAAAAGAAACTAGGAGGTATATCGTTTTTATCTCTCTGTTCTTCATGGCAAGTTCATGTAGATAACTCTGATTTCAGTACAGCATTGAAAAGTTCATTTTAACCTATCCCCTTTCCTTTTTGCACTTGTCTCTATAGGAATAAAAATTTTGTCTCTTACCACCATATTTCTTTATACCATCATAGGACATGGATAAATTAGTTGCAGAACTGCTCACCAGTACCACAGGGAGAAGCAGATTTGTTAAGTAGAATGCAGTGCCTGTGTAGAGTACATTTCGTCTTCAGCCTTATAGTAGCCAAAACATTGTTTCCCAAAATTATCTAGGTTATTTTCCTCTCTACCCCATCCACTATGATTTTTCTATTTATTGATAATACAATTGAATTAATTTGGTTTGTATTCCTTTTTTAATTTTTAATTTTATTAGTACATGTTTGCAGTTCATGCAGTTTGTAATCATCTTAGGGAGTGGCTACATGGACATACCACAGTTTGTTTCTTTTCTTTTTTAATCTGCTTCCTATTCTCTCCCTGTGCCTCCCTCCTCCTCTAATTCCCCCATCCCAATTTTCCTTCCTTTTGATGTTATTAATCTTAGCACATATTATGTACTATGGCATATAATGTTTACATTAACTGAGGTTATTAGGTTCCTGTACATGGTATGTCTTTATTCCACATATTTCCCCTTCCCCTCCCCCTTACCCTTTGTGCTTTTTCCCTTGGACCACTTCGCTATTGCAAGAGATCCATCTCCTTGTCCTCGTCTATCCATCCTTTATTATTCCCTTTGTTTATAAGTTGCCTCACTCAGATGAAAGATACCATATGGGATTTAAGCTTGTGTGTCTGGTTTATTTCATTCAACATTACATTTTCCAGGTGCATCCATTTTCCTACATATGTTTTAAATCTGTCATTCTTTACACAGAGTAGTATTCCATTACATACAGACACCACATTTTCTTTATCCAGTCATCTGTTGATGGGTATTCATGCTGTTTCCAGGGTTTAGCTATTATGAGTTGTGCTGCTATGAGCATTGGTATGTGTGTATTACTCTAGTATGACAGTTTAATCTCTCTGGGGAAGATACCTAGGAGGGGATTGCTGAGTCATATGGAATTTCTAACTTCTGTTCTTTGAGAAATCTCCATGCTAATTTCCATAATGATTGTACTAGTTTACATTCCCATCTACAGTGGACGAGGGTTCCTTTTTCACTACAGCCTCACCTGCATTTGTTACTGTTTGATTTCTTAATGACTACCATTCTTTCTGGAGTAAGATGGACTCTTTGCATTGCTTTAATTTGCATTTCTCTAGTGGCCAGAGATGTGCAATTTTTTATATATTTGTTGGCCATTTGTATTTCTTCCTTCATGAAGTGTCTGTTCATTTCTTTTCCCCATTTCTTGACTGGATCTTTAATTTTAGATGGTTTATTTACTTATTTATTTATTTTTAGTTACTTGTATATTCGAGGTATTAGTCCGCTGTCTAAGGAGTAGTTGGCAAAATTTTTTCCCCTTCTGTAGGTTGTTTCTTCACTCTACTGATTGATTCTTTTGCTTGGCAGAGGCTTTTTGGTCTGATATGATACCATTTGTTGATTCTTGCTGTTATTTCTTGTGCAATTGAGGTTCTGCTTAGAAAATCCTTTCCTATACCTAGATCTTCAAGTGTTTTACCTCTTTTATCTTCTAGTACATTTGATGTTTCTATTTTAGTGTTTAGATCTTTGATCAATTTTGTTTTTAACTTAGTACATGCTGGGACATAAGCCAGTTTCAATCTTCTGCACAGAGAGAACCAGTTTTCCCAGCACCAGTTGTTAAATAGGCTGTCTTTCCCCCACCATATGTTTTTGGCTCCTTTGTTGAAGATCAGATAGCTGAATGTATGTTGGGGAAGTTTCTACATTCTCAATTCTCTTCCACTGATCCATGGATCTGTTTTTGTGCCAGCGCTATCATGTTTTTATCACTATTGCTTTGTAGTATAGCTTGTAGTCAGGTATTGCTATGCATCCTGCCTTGTTCTTCTTACCCAAAATTGCTTTTGCTATTCTGGGTCTCTTCTGGTTCTGTATGAATTTTAGGGTTGTTTTTTCTAGATCTGGAAAGTATGCTGTTGGTATTTTGATTGAATCTGTATAACAGTTTTGGGAATATGGCTATCTTGACAATACTGAATCTACCTATCCAGGAGCAGGGGACACCTTTCCATTTTCTGATGTCCTTCTTTTTCATAGTACTGTAATTTTCTTTATAGAGGTCATTCACATCCTTGGGTATCTTAATTCCTAGGTATTTCATTTTTCTTGAAGCTACTGTGAATGGTATTATTTTCATAATTTCCTTCTCATCCCATTCAGTTTTGGTGTACACAAATTCCAGTGATTTTTGTGTGTTGATCTTGTATCCTGCTACACTGCTGAAGTTCATTTTTTTTTTGTACCTGGAGTTGAACTCAGGACCTTGTGCTTGCCAAACAGGTACTGTACCTCTGAGCTACATCCGCAGCCCTGAAGTTCGTTATTAATTCTAAAAATTTTTGGTGGAGTTCTTTGGATCTTCTGTGTAGAGTATCACGTCACTTGGAAGTAATGATAATTTGAGTTCTTCCTTTTCTTTATGTATTCATCTTATTTCTTTCTCTTGCCTGATTGCTCTGGCTAATGTTTCAAATACTATGTTGAATAGAAGAGGTGATAGTGTACATTCTTATCTTGTTCCTGATTTTAGGAGAAATGCTTTTAGTTTTTCCCCATTTAGTATGATACTGGCTGTTGGTTTGCCATTTATAGCTTTTATCATATTCAAATATGTTCCTCCTAAACCTGTTTTTTTCAGGGTTTTTATCATGAAAAGCTGTAGAATTTTGTCAAAAACTTTTTCTTTGTCTATTGATATTAATTGATATTATCATGTAGTTTTGGACCTTGCTTCTTTTTATGTGATATATTACATTTATTCGTTTATGTGTGTTGAACCATCCTTGCATCTCCGGGATGATACCTACTTGATCATGATATATGATCTTTCTGATGAAGTGCTACATTCTATTTGTGAATATCTTGTTGAGTATTTTTGCCTCTATGTTTATTAAAGATATTGACCTATAGTTTTCTCTTTTAGTTGGGCCTTTATTCATTTTTTGAATCAGGGTGATATTGACTTCCACAAATGAGTTTGGAAGTACTCTATCCCTTTTAATTTCTTTGAAGAGCTTGAGGAATATTGGTGATGTAACATTCTTCAAGGGTTTTTAAATTTTGTTTATTGTTTTTTAGACAGGTTCTTGCTATGTGGTTCAGGATGGACTTGGACTCACTATGTAATCCAGGCTGACCTTGAACTTATAGCAACCCTCCTGCCTCAGCCTCCCGAGTGTTGGGATTATAGGCATGCACTATCACACCCAGCTCATCCTTAAAGGTTTTGTAGAATTCAGCAGTGAATTCATCAGGTCTTGGGCTTTTTCTGGTTGGTAGATTCTTTACTACTGTGTCTATTTCATTGCTTGATATTGGATTGTTAAGCATATTTATGTCTTCTTGGGTTAGTTTTGGTAGTTTGTGTGTGTGTGTCTAGGGATCTGTCCATTTCTTTAACATTTTCTAATTTGTTGGAAAATAATTTTTTGAAGTAGTGATTATCTTCTGGATTTCCACAATGTCTGTTGTGATTTCACCTTTTGCATTTCTGATTGCACTGAGTCTTTTCTCACTCTCTCTTAGTAAGTCTGGATAGGAGATTGTGTATTTTATTTATTCTTCAAAGGACTGGTTCTTCAATGCATTGATTTTTTTAAAAAACTTTTTAAAATCTCAATTTCATTGATTTCCACTCTTATCTTTATCATTTCCCTCCTTAATTTCAGTTGGGGCTGATTTATTGTGGTATCTCAAGTACCTTAAGATTTCTGATAAGATTATCTATTTGAGCTTGTTCTGTTTTTCTGAGAGCAGTTATTGCATTGAAGTTTCCTTTTAGGACAGCTTTCATAGTGTCCCAGAGGTTTCAATGTGTTGTACCATCATTGTCATTAACTTCCAGAAATATTTTAATGTCTCCTTTGATTTCTTCTATGACCCATTGATTGTTCAAGAGCATATTGTTAATTTTCCAGCAGCCTTTGCCTTTTCTGAAATTTCTCTGTTGATTTCCATTTTCATTGCACAGTGGTCTGATTATATGCATGGGATAATTTCTGTTCTTTTGTACAGTGGTTGACTTATAACTCGATTCATTCCTGAGGGCTGGTTGTTAACTCAAATTGTCAATTGAAGGCTCAGGCTCCTCTACACAGTCTTCAAAGTATCTCTCCTGTATACAAGCAGATCTGTGTCTTTGGAGAGATACTGGCCCAGGATTTCTCAAGTAACTCCTGGCAGGAATGGTTGTTGTAATGTTCCTTCCAGAACCCTTTAAGGGTTAAGTCTGTATCTGAGACCATCTGGAAGCACAAGAGGCCAGCATTTATGTCATAACTCAAGACTTTCATCATAGGTTAAAACTAAAATTTCATTCATAACCCATGTCTTTGTACATCAGGCTGATTGTAATTCAGTCCACTTAAGCAGGTTTTGTGGACTAGTATGTGATCTGTTTTGGAAAAAGTTCCATGTGCTGATGAAAAGAATGTATATTTTGTTGTAGAGGGCTGGAATACACTGCATAGATCCATTAAATACATATGTTCAAGAGTGTGGTTCAACTCTGAAGTTTCTGTTGTTTGCTTGTTTAGTTGATTTATCTTTTTGCAAAAGTGAGGTGTTAGTATTTTTTTGATCTTTTAATTACACAGTTTTTGTTTCATGAAGATAGGTGCTCTAGTATTCAGTGGATATATGTTTATCAATTTTACCTCTTCTTGTTGGACTTTCCCCTTAATTAGTATGTAGTGACCTTGTCTCTTATAATCAGTTTTAGCTTGAAATTTACCAGGTCTGATATCAGAATTGCTACCCCTGCTTGTTTTGGGGGGTCCTAGTGCATGAAATGTTGTTTTCCATCCTTTTATTTTTGGTCTATGGATGTCTTTTGGGATTAGTTGAGTTTTGTGAATGCAACAGATTGTTGGATTTTGTTTTTTGACCCTGTCTGCTGGTCTTTGTCTTTCTATTGGAGGGCTGAGGCTGTTGTCATTGAGAGCTATTACTGAGATGTGTCCATTATTTACTGTCTTTGTCTTCTGTATCTGTTGGGGTATCTTTTGTTTTCTTTCCTGATTTTTTGTTGTTATTGTTTATCCACTGACCTCACTAATTTCCTCTGTGCTTTCAGCTGTGTCTGATTTGTTGTTTCTGTCAAGAATATTCTTAACTATTTTCTGTAGAGCTGGTTTAGCACTCATAAATCCCCTGAGCTGGCTGGTATTTTTCATGGAAATACCTTACTTCTTTGTCTATTCTGAAGGATATCTTTGCTGGGTAAGTTGTGGGCTGGAAGTTATTTACTGAGGACTTGAAATACTTCATTCCAAGCTCCCTGGCCTTTAGGGTTTATGTTGAGAGATCTGCTGTGATTCTAACTGGTTTACCTTTATATGTGACTTTTTTGGTTTTCTCTTGCTGCTTTTAAAATTCTGTGTTTTTGCTATCTGTGAATTTAATACGGTTACGCCTTGGTGATCTTCTTTTTATCATAATTGTTTGGTATTCTATAAGCTTTGATTGCTTGTGTTTTAAACTCTTTCCTTATATTTCAGAAATTTTCTTCCATGATTTCTGTAAGTATGTTGTAGAATCTATCTATGTTATCCTCTAGTTTTTCTCTAAGTCCAATTAGCTTCCCATTGGTCTTGTTGTCATGTAGTAGCTGCTAGATAGTCTTCTCTTATTCTCTTATTTTCTTTTTTTTCTTTAAGTTCCTTATCATAATTCACTATTTTGTCCTCAATATCAGATGCTTCATCTTTGCATTGGTCATTTCTGCAATATATCAATTCTGTGTAGTTTTTTAATTCAGTTTCTGAAATATTTTCAAGGATTCCATATCCTTGTTGAATCTGTCATTTGAATTTTGAACTCTTTGGTTAGCTTGTCTAGTTCTTTGGGTTTTTTTTACCTTTTTCCCTTGAATTCACTGTGGGCATATTGAGTGAAATTGCTGTGACCTTATGGTTCATTTCCTCTTTGAACCCATCTACGTTCTTCGTCCCTTCTATGAACTCTTCGTAGATTTCTGCTACCTGGTATTTGCTTTCTTCTCTCTTTGTGACCTCTTGCTCTGCCTTGAGAGAGTTGGCCCCCTCTTCTTTCCCTTCCTTTTTTTGGAGGGCTTTACTGCAGGCTTGGGACTACAGAATGAGGAGAGTTTGTGGCTTATGTGGAGATTTTTAGTAGGATGTTACCTTCCCATGAATAATTTTCAGCTTTGTGTGTCCAGTGCTAGCGTTTACTCCTGACATTTACTTTAAGTGATTTTGACTCTGTCCCTATTTTGCCAAAAGAATTACTTCTGGTTATAACATCATCCACAGGTTCAATCTTACAACACTTCTCTGAGATAGTTGTTACGGTACGATTCCCTCCTTTGTCTCTTCTCTATGCGCACTATGACAGTTTATTATTTGTGGTTGCTCAGCAGGGAAGTAGCTGAGGTGGGAGTGTGGGACTGGGAGCCGGTTGGGGGAGGAGTGTTAGACACTAAGGGGGAGGATTTGGGGGGGATAGAGGTAGATGAGAAGAAAAGGTTGATGTGGGGTCTGATTTTATTGGAGTACTTTTGACCTGAAAGGTGTGTATTGAGAATTTTCAGCTGATATATTATGGGGGCAAGCATGAGATATGGGAGAAAGGGGGGTCATTTTGTGACTGAGGAAAGCTATGTGGTTGTCGGAACCTGCTGATAGGGAAGGCAGTAAACTGGATAACATGGAAGAGACAAAGGCATAGAGTGGGGAGGACTAAGGAATCATACTAGAGAAGACAGGAGTGACTGTGAGGGAGCTAAGCATGAGGAATTTAAAAACTTGAGAGGAGGCATTTCTGTGTTTGGAAGAACAATAAATGTGTTACTAATATTGCCTTACGGGTTTGAGATGAAGGAACTGGATAGGGAGCTGAGATGAGGAAGAGAACCTAGACACCTGCTTAATCAGAAACAATAAAAGAACAAATACACAAAAGTTGCAAGCTAATAAACACAGGAAACCATAGCAGAACATAATATATAACCCCACATTATGAAATAAATTGAGAAACACACAATAACCTAAACCTTTAAGATGTGTGATGGGAACACAGATTAAATATCCCAGTGGGACTTTGCATATGTGTTCTCAAGTTGCTTCTTTGCCAGGGGGTGAGTGCTCACACCCCAATAACTCCTCTGATGGCTCCACTGCAATACTGAAGTTAACCCAGACTCAGGACTTCTTTCTGCCAGGTTGCAGGCATTCGTGCAGAGTCTGATCTGGCCTGGGATCTTGGGTTAAGAACTCTAACTACCCGTCTCCCTGTGTGTGATGCTGGATTCAGCAGAAAGGTTCACTGGCTCAAAACTGTCCACTGAGTCAGGATTATTCCTATGCAGTCAAATCAGCTGCAGTAGTAATAGGCTAACCATTACAGTAGTATGTATCAGGGCTACTTGAGAAGTAATATACCATGAGATCGTGTTTTGGTTCTCCCTTTAGCCTAGAGAAGAAATCTACAGTTATAGTGTAAGCATCATAACAACCTAAGTCTTGACCCACACTTAATGTGCACTAAATATGATGACTGAGCCTTCTCTGACGGTGAAATGTGGCATTCGACAGTACTTTTATAGAATTAGCTATCTAAAGCCCAGGGGGTTGGGAACTGGGTAATACCAGAGGTGAGAAAAGAAGAGAGCAAAAGAAGTTGTTTCTTTTTTTTAAAGTCCTCTGCTCTGTGGCATAGGAAGGAGGAAACTAGATGGGGACGGAGGGGCAAAGGATCCTAATGATGGCAAGGGTATGCTATGTCTTTAGAAGGGAAAACTGGGTACAAAATTGTTAGAAAAAGGTTAAAGTGAGACAAATAAAAAGGGGAGAAGGGGGCTGGGGATTTAGCTCAGCAGCAAAGCGCCTGCCTGGCAAGCGCAAGGTCGTGAGTTTGGTTCCTGGTACTGGAGAAAAACCAAAAAAAAAAAAAAAGAAAAAGAAAAAAAGAAAAAAAAAGGGGGGAGGGAGAAGAAAAAAGAAAACTTGAAAATGAATAAGGCACAAGAGAATGAAGTTGGGTAAAGAGATATGGATAAAAGTAGGATGGATATGAAGAGACAAAGGAAAATTCCCTTAATCCCTATAAACTATATTGAAAGAAAAAAGATAAAGGGAAGAGAAGCACACATCACAGACAGACTCACAGAAGAAGAAAGGGGTGAAATAATGGAGTAAAAGTGTGGAGGGAAATGTGCAGAAGAAGGAAAATGGCACAGAATAAAAAATTAAAAGAAAACAGTAAAGTAAAAAATAATACAATCAAATAAAAATAATAGAAGAAAGTTTTCTACTGTTTTGGACACCGGGCTCTTTTCCTCAGCCTAGGGTTAAGAGCAGAGCTCAAGCCAGGACCTGTCTGTTGACATAGTCCGTCCCCAGAACGGTGCTGGGTGTAGAACTCTGCTTACAGTGAGAACAGGGCACCCAAGTGAGCTTCCTTCCAATCCTGTGCAGCTCAGGCGGAACCTGGCCTCTGACTCCAGGAGCCTGGCCTGTGTTTACCAGCCCATGCCTCTCAGCCCTACTCCCCCAGTCTGCTCACCAATGGCGGACAGTTCCGTGACTGTCCTTCCCTCCTCCACTCTGGGAATCGGCAGAAAGCACCCAAGGGGTTGCTCTGAGACCCATTTCCCACTCTCCGTCCTTCCTCCCTGATTGTGGCTAAGGGCCCTTGTCCCGAGGACACTCAGGAACTGTTGACTGTGGAGCGCTGCTCTGGGTGCAGTGTCTCACGTTTTCCTTGCTGGTTCCAACTGCTGATGTTTCTTTCGGTTCTGCTGCAGTTTTCCAGTTCTCCATGAGCAAAAAAGTTGTTTCACTTTGCCTTCTAGCTGGCGGCTACCCAGCCGCTGATGGCTGTGCTGAATGGTCTCTCCTCCGCGGTGTGATCTATTTCTTCTGTGTCACTTAATTCTATTTTCTTCTCCGTCAGTTCACTCCTGGTTCCTGTGTACCCTCCACTTACTTCTATTTCTCTCCAAGATATCCTTCTCCAGACTGGACTCTGCCCTGGAGAAGCTGAGTTGTTGGCACTCACTGTGCCATTTTGGGTCTCCTTTCTATTTGACAATACCACTACTGCTGTATCCTGATTTAGCTTGTTCTTTGAGTTTGTGAGCCGTCTATTGTCCTAAAAGTCAGAGCTGTATTAAAATATATCCTTAGGCTGGATATGTGCGTAGCTCAGTGATACAGCACTTGCCTAGCATGTTGGAGGTTCACTGTAAACATATACATACCTACATGCTCAAAGAAATATTACCTCCTCCTCCTTCCTTGTACCAGTTTTCCATTCTTATTTATTTCCTATAAATTACATAATCCCTTCAGATTATTCCTGTGTTTTTATGCATAAATGAGCATATACATGTGTATTTCCATATAACTCCCTCTTTCTCACATTTTGCACCTAGTTTTTTTCACTTAAGCTAAATCACTGAGCTAAATCCCCAGTCCCTCTGTATATAGACAGAGGGACTGGGGATTTAGCTCAGTGGCACAGCACCTGCCTGGCAAGCACAAAGTCCTGAGTTCAATTCCCAGTACCGGGGGGAAAAAAACAAAAAACAAAACAAAACAAAACAAAAAGAGTATATACAGGAAATTGCAGCAAATATGTTCATAGAGATTGTCCTCATTCCTTTTTTTTTTTTTTTTTTGGTTTTTCTCCGGTACTGGGAACCGAACTCACGACCTTGCGCATGCCAGGCAGGCACTT
Organism: Chinchilla lanigera; assembly: GCF_000276665.1. NCBI lineage: Eukaryota > Metazoa > Chordata > Mammalia > Rodentia > Chinchillidae > Chinchilla > Chinchilla lanigera. The sequence continues at coordinate 7,418,921 of NW_004955497.1, read as the reverse complement.
TTGCCGCTGAGTAAATCCCCAGCCCCCTCATTCATTTTTACAGTAATGTAGTATTCAATTGTGTAGGTATACCATAACTTGTTCAGCTACTCTCCTATTTATGAGCATTTAAGTGTTTCCAATATTTCACAATTACAAGTAGTGGTATAACAAACTTTTGGAGATATATTCCTAGAAGTGAGACTGCTGGCTCAAATGGTGAGTGCATATATAATTTTATCAGGTATTACCAAATTCCCCTCTATAAGGGATCCACCAGTGTAAATTCCTACAGCTATGTATGAGTGTGACTGTTTCCTCATAGCCTCATCATCAAAGTATGTTCTCATGCTTTGAAACATTTTGGCAGTCTTATAGATGACAAGTGATATCTCTATGTTTTAATTTGTACTTCTCTATTTTTAAGGAAGTTTGAACATTTTCCTCCTGTGTTGAAATCTATTTTTATACCTTTCTTTTTTAAAAAAATCTAGGCCACTGTGTTAGTTATGTTTCTCAATGCTGAGACAAAATATTCGACACCCAAAGTTAAGGGAGGAAAGGTTTATTTGGTCTATAATTTGTAGAGATTTCAGTGCAGAGTCAGCGGGCTCAAAGGCAGGGTGGCACAGCAGGGGAGAAACATTCATGGCAGGCAGAAGGTAGCAAAGCAAGCAAGGCACCTTAAGCAGGCTTTTTTCTGCCCCTTTTGTACTCTGTGTAGGCTACTGGGATTAGGGCACTGCCAAACCAATCAGTGGACTGATTTAGTAATCACCCACCCTTAATCCTAGCACCCTTAATCTTAGCATTGCACCATGAGTGAATCACACACTCTAGATTCAGCCACATTTGAAAAACCTCCATCTATGACTTCATGAGGCTTTGCGGGGACATCTAGACACAAACCATAGCAGCTAGTTTAATTTTTAAAAAAAATCTTAATAAATTTTTTTTTAATGGCTATAGATGCATTGGACTCTTTGGTAGTATTTAGAAACACTCCAATAATGGTGGTTTTCCTGATTGGTTTATAATGTTCAGTAATTATAAGGAATTACTGTGGGAAACTTCTGTTAAGCCAGTAAGATTCCATTTCTGCATCCATTATGTTCAGGACTGTGGAAAATCTGAGCAGCACCCCCACCCCCGCCGTCCAGATCTTACCCCCTGATTTCATAGGCCCTCCTTGCTCGTATCACCTCACCGTGGGTGCCTCTGGTAATAACGTGCAACGTTGCACACAGTAGGGGTGAGGGATTCTGTTCCAAACCAGGAGGTGACAAGCCAAAGGGGATTTTCAGTTCAGGACATGTCCCGGGGTCTCCTTGAAATATAAGCCTACCTACCTAGTGAATCTTTCGTACTTAGGTGGTCTTCTCATAAATTCTTCTCCAGCAAAGCACATTAGTTACCATCTTCTTCAGTGCCTTCTTTTCTCCCTTTCCTTATTGAGTAACTCTTAATACTTCTGTTTCTATGTGGGCATGAACTCTGTCCCACGGCTGTGGGACTTCTCATTTTATCATCTTTTTGTTTTGTTTTGGTTTGGTTTAATCATACTGGAAAGTACTTTTGCTCAGCGTGACCTTCTCTGTGCAGCGGATAAGACAGGTACTGCTCCTGTCGTTTCGTTGTTCTTATGTTGATGTACCTCTTTTCATGACTTATTTATTTATTTATTTATTTATTTATTTATTTATTTATTTTTGTGGGACTGGGGATACAGCCAAGACCTTTCATAAGCTAAGCACACTCTACCACCAAGCTGTCCCCAGCCTTGATTGCTTTTTATTGGTGTTTTTTCAGCATGATATTTATGATAGAGCTTAGTTTTTCAGACCAATTTTTTTCTCTTTTTTTGCACTATAAAGATATTTTTATTAGGTACATATTAGGTACACAGATATTAAGACTAAAATTCTACTCTTAGGACATAAGACAATAAATAAAACAAAAATAGAAATGGAATCAGACTAAGTATGTGTTCTTAGCCCAGAAGACTAAGTATGTGTTCTTTACATTCACATATAGTTATTAAACTGACCCTTTAGTGTCCACTTACTTGAAACTACACAGTTGATGGAGGAGGTATGCTATTTAAGCATTACTTTGAACCTTATAAAATAATTTTATTGGTGGTATTTGTGGTGAGAAGAAAACTTTACTATATGTAATAATCATATCTCAGGGAACATGATTTAACAGTGAAGTTTTTTTTTTTTTTTCTGGTACCGGGAATCGAACTCATGACCTCGCACTTGCCAGGCAGGCGCTGTGCCGCTGAGCTAAATTCCCAGCCCTGAAGTTTTTATATTATGGAGAAGAAAGCAAGTGTAAATACTGGTTATTTTAGAAATGCTTCCTAAGCTACAATGACGTTAAGTATATATCTCCTTCCCAAACTCCCATATAGTTTATAAACTATCAAATGAAGCTATGAAAGTTACAATTTTAACATTTCAATCAAGCTGCAAAAAACAAAACCAAAAAACTCAGATTGGATTTAAAGCTTTGAATATCCACTACACTTCGTACCATTTTTTCCATTACACTTCAAGAAATATCTCTGTTAGACATGCGGTATCCCGTTAACAATCTTTTGTAAGCTCAGTTATGATCAAGAGACAGAGGCAAAGACAGTAGACACAGACTGTCACAGAGGAAGAGACAGAAGAGCCATAGGCCAGTCAAGGGATACAAGAGAGCACCACAGTCTCAATAACATGAGTTTGGCGGAAAAAGAAAGTAAACCCTCTATATTCTATTACTTAAGGGAGTAGCTCTACACATGATTTTTTACCTCTTTTTTCTTTTAATGCTAGAATTGAATACAGGACTTCAGGCATGCTAAGAATGGACTCATTGACCTTTATTGCCTGTGCCAAGTTCTTGGAGTTTTGTTTGGTTTTTGATACAGGGTCTCACTAAGTAGCTCAGGCTGGCCTTGAATCACAATCTTCCTGCCTCAGCCTTCTGAGTGCTGGGATTACAGGCATGTTCCACCATGCCTACCTCTCAGCCCTAAGTTTTGACTTTCACACTAATCAAATCAAGGCAAGAAAAGAATTGTCAGTGTTTTGTTTAAAGGCAGGGAAGTGTATTGTGATTTTTTGAAATATATCTGTGTAATATAAATTTTATCTAGAATGCCTCATTTTCTGATGATGCACCATTACTGTACCTACATTTAATAAAGTGAACAAAGTAACATCACAAGAAATCTATTTATATTTGAGGAACATGGTACACAAACTGATAAAATTTACTTATCTTAAAGAAAAACTCAGTCTGCTGAGATTGACCTGGTAGGACTGGCTTTCCATACACACACGAACAATTCCTATGACCTGAATGTCAATATCGGATTGTACTTCCACAAATACTTAGGTACTCCAGGTTCAAAGGAATTATGAAACCACACAAACCAAACACCCTAGGAATAATAAACACCTTTGCTCCCTTCTGGAACTCTATTTCTCTTCTAAGGTGTCAGTGTTGGAGTACATAGGGCAGAGTGCTATATTAGGGCGACCTACAAAAGCATCAGTTTCACCTCCTAACTCTGATATTGAGCCAGTAAAGACACACCAGAGTAATGGTCTGTTAACATGTCTGGCAATTTAGAAGTCTTCTCCTAAAGATGTCGAGAACATCTCACCAGTATTAGAGACTTTAGCTCTTTAAATGCAAAATTTGTTTCATCAAGTTGCATCTTTTTTATTTTTTGCAAATACGGCACAGTAGAGATGTTCTATTTAATTAATCAACCTGATCTGTTTTCTGTGTCAGGGGCTGTAACATTGTCAGCTGGATCTTTTGTTCTATCATCTTGCTGTTTTTCATAGTCTTCAAATACCGCATTTCTGTTATGTTTATTCTCCGTCTCTGGTTTTCCTGGCTCTAGATGAACACCTATATCTTCAATGCTGATTTCCTGGGTTTGTTCCTCAATTCTATAAGCATCTTCAATATTTTCTCCACAATTACTTTTTTCTTAGTTCTTCATTGTTATAATATCTGCAGCTGTCTTTGCATCCTTTGATAGGCTGAGCTCCTGCCAGAATGGCCTTCTTATAGACTGAGATAATATTTTCAATAGAACTTGTTATTGATTCAGTACGTATAAGACATATCCAATATTTAACAAGATTTTTAGCATCTGGAATACTTTTAATCGGGTCATTCAGTGTGGTCATTGTTTCTTCTTTTGGACATCCTTTATTAATCAGGTTCAGGCATTCGGAAAATGTCTTGTTTGTCGGTGAATAACCTTTGCTCATCCTCTTCTGCCACGCAGCCCAGAAGGAGCCTGCTGGATTTTCATTTCATCTCTCGGGCTCGGGCTGGGTAGTGACTGAGTCCGAAGGCCTTTCCAGCACTCTTCCTTAGCTAGCTCTCCACTCAGTCAGCTGAGCTGTGTTTGTTTTAAGTTTCAGAAGTTTTGCCACTTCTTAGACTGGTCTTCAATTGTCATTACTCTGGAAATCTGATTTTCCTGTTTGTATGTCAAAAGTCATTTTTGTTTTAACAGATGTTCCTTGAATTTTTGTCTTCTTTGCTCTTTGAAAAAGACTGGGCTTTCTGACTCAGGGGCAGCTGCAGATCCCGGGGCTTGGACTCTCTCAGGCCACCAGGAGTACCCTCTGTGCACACTGCTGCTGGCTCTCCCAATTGTTTTCTTTTGCCTTCTGTGGACATTTATGAGCCTCTCAGTTTTCCTTGTTTTCTTTTTTCATGATAATCTAAACAATATCCAATATGACTGGTGTTTGCAGTGCAATTAGGTATACTCATTTTGAGATATGGTGACAGCCATAGAGCCACCAGGTGTAGTTTTAGGGTCACAGAAACCCACAAGCTGACTGTATGTCATCTGAAATGGAAAAAGGCCACCTCTACACATTTTTGGTTTGTATGTTTTTGGTCTTGTGTCCTACAGTGTTTCCAAAGTGTTTCACCTATTAGCCGTATTAGCCATTTATTTGTAATTCATATTGTGAATATTTTCTTCTAGTATGTCAGTTCCTTTTTACTTTCTCTTGTGCCTATATGGTAAGCTCCAGTTCAGCTGCTGGACTTGAATGAAGCATCCCTGACATCAACTTAGAGGTCTCTTCTCTCCTTTGAAGTTCCAGAGTACTGAAAATTTACCTTTCGGATTATGTGGTACCTTTATGATGTACATCATATTTTGGCTATTTTTTGTTACTAGATGCAAGACTCTTTGAGGACACGATCAGTGCTTTATTTTTCTTTCTAGCTTTACAGTACCCAGTAGATGGTGTGATGCTTCTCAGATATTAGTTGAACTTATCAAATACTGAGTAAGGGAACAAGGTGTTAAAAAATATGGCTTATTATGAGTAGCAGAAGATCTACCTTGTTCTTTACCTAAAGAAGTGTATCCATTCATGTGTGTATGCTATGCTTGCACAGACTAAAGTAGTAAGAGGTAGAAAGAGGTGGAGTGTCTGGAATCAGAAGCTGCTACCACATCCTATCTCAAAATATCTCAGTTATTTAAAGCAGACCAGGAGTGTAGCAGTGACACACAGTTAGCCTGTGGGGACATCTCTCCAGAAAAATTTGGCTTTAAAATGCCCATACCAATTTACCTCTGCCATGAAGATTCTTATCTATATACTAATAATCATAAAAATATTTACTTATGCATAATGAACTTTGTAAGTATGGTCTGTTTATTACTTGGCTAGGATTAATATAACCAAGTTCTATAGATTGGATGACTTCAGCACTTGAAATTGATGATCTGTCCCTGTAGGCTAGAAGTCCAAAATGAAGGTGTTGATAGATTTGGTTCCTTCTGAGGGACCATAGGAGAGAATCTATTCCAGGCCCCTCTTCTGGGTTTATCAATGAATGGCTGTCTTCATGTTCCCCTAGCATTCTCCTATCTATTGTTATGTAGATTATTGGTGTATATGTGTCTCCAAATCTCCTCTTCTTATAAAGGGCACAAATCATGTTTGATTAAGGTCCATCCTAATGATGCCACTTTAATTTGATAACTTCTATAAAGACTAGAATAAGTTGTTTTTGTTTCTAAATAAGGTCCTATTCTGTGGTACTGAGAGCTAGGACTTAAATGTTTGAATTATGGGGAAGGTGGGACCACAATTAACCTGTAACAATTTATACATCACGTTAGAAATGCAGCCTGTAATTATTTGTCTTTTCTTTAGAGAATTGTAAGTAACAGGATTTTTAGTCAGTAATATGCTCTCTGAGGGTCCAGGCATAACTGGGTAATATGTGCAGAATGTCAACATGCATGTGTTTGATACAGGGTCCACGCTAAGAAGAGGATGCATTAAACCTACAGCTTTGTGAATTCACATTGTTCTATCTACAATGTAGGTGCCAGAATACCCAGAAGATCTTGGGTGTACGCTGAGACCTGAAGGCACAGGGGCAGTGTATGAAGCTGCCACCGTGGAAGTGGACATGTCCGCGTCCATCACACTGCAAGTGCTGGTCACCACCCCGGGGAACATTTCCTGTCTTTGGGTCTTTAAACACAGCTCCCTGGATTGCCAGCCACACTTTGATTTGCTGAACAGGTAGGAGAGGCAGGATACACAAGCGCATGAATTTTTGGAGCAATACTTTCATGTACAAAGATGGTTCATTTCGAATGCATCTTCCAGTTTCTGTCCATATCTATTGTAACTCTTATCTCCTGTGAAATAATGAACTAAAAATAGAGTTAGGACAGGGACACACAGCATTAGGTATCTACCAAATCCTCCAGGACTTACAATGCAAAAAGCAAACCTTAATGTAAGCTATGATATTAGGTAATAATCATGTATCAGTATTGGTTCATCAGTTGTAAAAGATACACCACACAGGTGTAAGATATTAACAATACAGGAAACTGTATGTGACCAGAAGGGCATATATAGGGTATTCCTGTACTTTCTGTCCAGTTTTTCTATAAATATAAACTGCTCTAAAAGTTAAACCTATTAATTAAGGAGGTTTATATATA
>NW_004955497.1:7369131-7411827 GCF_000276665.1 Chinchilla lanigera | reverse complement strand
TCAGGGGGAGGGGAATGGGGAGGGGAGAGGGGAGGGGAGAGGGGAGCGGAGGGGCAGGGAGGGGAGAGGGAAGCGGAGAAATAAAGAGCTAAAATAAGAGCAGTGTTGCATGGCTGTAATATGTAAAACAATGAAAAGAATGCTTGAGATTTTTTTAAAAATCTTGTTTTTAAATTGGCTATTATGTTAAATACAAAAAGTTTCCATTTCATTCTAGTTAAGGTAACAAGAAACTTCTTTCTGAGCAATGCTTGGGGAGAGAATATTTGGTTTTATCTCTATGGTTCCATGCTGTAATAAGAATTGCAATGCTATGTACACTGATCTGTCTTAGGGAACATTGACCTATCTATCCATCTATCTATCTGTCTACCTATCTATAATCTTAGCCTTAATTTGTGGCCAATGACCAAAGCTCTGTGTTAACCTGTGCTGATTGCTGCCCTCTGCTGTCGTCCTCCTCTTGCTGATGCTACTTAGGGCAAGAGGCACAGGCCATTTAAATGTCTACTTAATGATTCTAGGGCTGCTTTTCTTTTTAATTCTTGGGAATGTTCTGGTGTTCTGGTCCCTCACAGCTATAGAGTCAGCATTGCCTTTCCAGGATAATGCAGTAAATGGTATCCAAGTGGCCTGAAAAGGGCCCCGTGCCCCATGACCAGAACGGTGGAGAACATCTCTACGACTAACTTGTACCAGCTGTATATCTGTATTTGTTCTTTGTGGCCAAACACACTCATGTGCAGTTTTCAGGACAGTGGGTGTGATTCTGAAGTTTAAGTCTAAATGTTGGAGCGTATTCATTTTCCTTTCCTCTTTTGAGACTATTACCCACTTCTGGTTTTTGCTTATTTTTGTCTTGGAATTAAACCAAAATACTTTTCTATTAAGAATTTTGACTCTGGGGCTGGGGGCATAGCCCAGTGATGGAGCACTTGCTTAACATGCATGGGGCTGTGGGTTCCATCCCCAGCACTGGGAGAAAGAAAGAACAAAAGAAAGAATAAAAAGAGAGAGAAGGAAGAAAAGAAAGACACAAAAGAAAGAACGTTCCAGATAAATCTTACTAAAATTTTATGCCCAAAGCAGTTCTCACCAGATTGAGGCCAATGAACAAAGTAGCAAAAGTAGGGTTCTTTTCACTTCACAGAAGGTGCCTTCATTTCTCTAGGACAGACAACCTAGTTTGTTAGTGAAAGTCGTAGCTGTCCTGTGGGTTAGTTAGCTTAGTACCAAACCATTTTCAGTGACTTTTTAACAGTAGAGAATTATAGAAGTTTGTATCTGGACTCTGGTTCATAAGCAAAAAGATCAAATACCTAAGTTTTTAGGAGTTTAAATCAGAGCCCGGGATGTAGCTCAGTGGTGGAGACCTTGGCTGACACATGGGAAACCCTAGGATCAGTCCCCAGCGCTGAAGGACAAACAAACAAAGTACATCATTAAAATCTCTGCATCGGTAAATCAAATATATGTCATTCTAATTCACAGTCCATGTGAAGGAAAGCACAGGATTCTTGATCCATGCTGCCTAGGCCCCTAAGGCAGAACTTCTTGACTATAACATGCATTTGGATTGGCTGGGGATCTGGTTGAAATGTGGATTCTGACGAAATAGGTCAGAGTGGGACCTGAGATTCTGCACCTCTGACAGCCCCTAGCTGATGCTAACAGTTAGAACAAGACCACATTTTGAGGGGTATGAGCTTAAAAGTCAGAAATTGTGAATTTAAACTTAACATCACTCAAACTGCTAGAGAGCACTTTATGCCTTAAGGATAGTGGGTATGCTGGGCATGGTGGTGCACACCTGTAATCCCAGCACAAGGGAGGCTGAGGCAGGAGGATCATGATGAGTTTGAGGCCAGCCTGGGCTACATGGCAAGACCCTATCTCAAAAAAAAAAAAAAACCAACAAAAAAAAATAGCCACTATCACCAAATCCATATTACAATTATCTCTCTTAAGAGAATGGCCCTGGCCAAATTCTTAATCAGTTATTTGAAAATTTAAAAGTATTAACACTGAGACATCCCTCTCTTTATATCTGTGTGGTATGTCAGTGTAACTGTGACTTCACAAGAAAATACCTTGTGTTAGACTGGCTTGAATTCTTTCATCAAGAGAGAGGGGGCAATAGCAGAAGAAGAACATTCTTTATCCCAGTGTACGTCCCTTGAGCAATCATCTGACTCTGCAAAAGGGGAAATGGCGCCTCTGGCCAGGTGACTGGGCTCATCGTGGAAGGAGCAATGTCATTAACGAGAAGCACAGGCCACTGCCGATGCGTGTGTGCCGTGGCTGTGCATTTGGGGAGGGCAGACTTCCTTCCGAAGGGCTTGGGAGACCTAAGCTGATGGAGGAATGGAGCTCATTCACTTTCTAGGGTGGGATTCCTTAAAAGTCAAGATCAAAGTTGGGCATGGGAAGGTGGTGATCCTCTCTGTGGGAGGCTGAGGCAGGAGAATCACAAGTTCAAGTCTAGCCTGGGCAACTCAGCAATTTAGTGAAACTCTATTTCAACATAATAAAAAATAATTTAAACAATTAAAGGGAGTGGGGATGTAGCGCAGTGCAAAGGCCCTGGATTCAATTCCCAGCACCACCAAAAAAAAAAAAAGTCAGAGTCAAACTAACAGTGCTCAGGTTGAGTAGGGCCTCGGCCGAAGCTGTATTCTCCACACAGCAGGCTGCAGGGCACAGTCGTAGGGAGCCACCAGCCCGCCTCTGACTCAGTATGAAAGTTTATGTTTTCAGTTTCGTACATTTTCCAAAGTGACCAGTTCTCTTTCCTGTTTTACAGAGGAGTTGTATCCATGGTCATTTTGAAAATGACAGAGACCCAAGCTGGAGAATACCTGCTTTTTATCCAGAGTGAAGCTGCCAATTACACAATATTGTTTACAGTGAGTATAAGAAGTAAGTCCAACTTGCTACAAGGTATTCCCACTATTCTGCAGACGAGGTTTTGAACCCGTTCCATTTTGATCCAGGGCTTTGGACACAGCATTCAGGCTTCTCCCAACTTGTAGCTGAATTGACTGAATTCGGTTCAGCCGTCCACATAACCTGTTGCATACTGAGAATCTTTGACATGTTCCAGTGAACCCTGAGAATGTCAATGTTCCTTAAAAGCCTAAAACATATTGTATTCAGGGGCGCCATTTTTTTCGGTAACAGATGAATGGCAGAGAAAAACTGAGAAATATTTTGAAATATTTTGATATATTTGGAATTAGAAGTTCTGGGTTCTGGTTGCGATGCTAGTACCTTGGGTAGTCACTAAGTCTATCTGGGCCTCAATTTCCTCCTCTGTAAAAGGAGAATTAAAATACAACTTCCGGGGGTTGTAATGTCTCAGCATGAGCCAGGACTTTCTGACGTGGTGAGAATGTTCTTTGTCTGCTCTGCCCAAAGTCCCGGCTACTTGAACACTTGAAATGTGGCCAGTGTAACTAAGAAGCCAAAAATTTAATTTTATTTACTTTTCATTAGTATCCTTATTTAAAAAGCCGCACGTATCTAATTCCTTCTGTATACTGGGCAGTGCAGTGTACGGAAATGCCAGACCGTATGCAAACTGCAAGGAGCAAGAGAAACGCTTTTATTATTATTTTTTATTTTAAAGAGAGTAGTAAAAAAAAAAGAACAGTAGCAAAATGCCAACATCACAGACATAAACAAAACAAAGCAAGAACATTAGAAATGACACAGGGTTTCAAAACAAAAAGATAGGAATTAGCAGTGGTTGTTACATTGCATATTGTTATCTTCAACGAAGATGCTCAGATTACCAGATGTAAGAATGGAAGATTGTTCAAACCATTAAACAGAATAAAAAAAGAATCATTAAAAAAATTAGAGACGACACAGAGACAAGATGGTAGGAATTCACCAATGGTTGTCCTATTGCATATTGTTGTCCTCAAATCAGTTGCTCAGATTACCAGATATAAGCATGCAAAATTGGTCAAAATATTAAAAATGTTAAGCATTTACTGTTCCTTTCAATAAACCACCAGACATCAGACAAACCCTTTTAAAAAGTTTTTTTTAAATGTCTTTTTTTCTTTTTTTTGAGACAGCATCTCATTGTGCAGTTGAGGCTGGCCTTGAACTCATTTTGTAGCTCAGGCTGGTCTCAAACTTGCAACAATCCTCCTGCCTCAGCCTCCTGAGTGCTGGTATTACAGGCGTGCGCTACCACGCCTGGCTTTTAAAATATATTTTTTTTTCCTTTGTTTGTTTTTCTGCCGGTAGCAAGAACCGAACTCACGACCCTGCGCTTGCACGGCAGGCACTTTGCCGCTAAGCTAACTCCCCAGCCCCTGAAATGTACTTTAGTAGTGCATATTTGTAGCACCTAAGGAGTGCATTCGTTGTTATGTGAAGCAGCTGTGCAGCCAGCAGAGCCATCCCACCGTGCGCTTTGTGACTTCTCCCTTCATCACCTTAAGTACAGGCTCAGGGCTGCGCACACTGCATGCAGGGCTGCGTCTCCCTGACGGGAAAGCTGGCTGCATTCCGTAGGCTCCTGCGTGTGGGGGCCCCAGCGTGCACTGCACGCTATGGGTTAGTAAGGTTAGCTTCCCTGGGCGCCCGCAGAACAGCTCTCTGCTCCGTGGCACAGAGGTGGGGTGCAGCACCTGCATGTGCAGCCCGAGGGGCGCTGGGTGGGGAGGACCGCCGCTACCTCTTGCTGAGGATGCTCCGCATGTATCGACCCAGAGGCTCACACGGATCCCACCTGCACCGAGATGTGGGGTGACAGATGTAGCACCGCTGGCGGCCACATTTTCTGCACCTCGCTGCCCTGGGCCTTGTGTGAGCCTGTGTGACCTTACAGCTCCTGACAGGGACATTTTAAATTCCCGAAAGGGTCATTGTTGGGGGCTGCGGTGGGGGTGTTAGGTTTCAAAATCCACCTGTAAGGCAAAATCAGGTATCATCAAAATTTGTCCCGCAAAGCCCTTCAGTTACTCTGAAACTGGGAGGACCAGAGCCCTAGGAGTGAAAAGTCCAAGAGTTGTGCTTTTTTGTTCTTTGGCTTTGGTCTTGACCCGGCCCTAGTTCCTCATCTTCCTTTGTGGCTCCGTAAATATGTGTTCCAGGTTGCAAGAGGGCAGGGAATTCCCTCCCTTCCTTCCTTCCTTCCTTCCTCCCTTCCTTCCTTCCTTCCTTCCTTCCTTCCTTCCATCCTTCCTTTCTTCTTTCCTTCCCTTTCTCCTTCCCTTCCCCCTCATCTTTTCTTTCTCTCCACCCCCGCAAGGCTGCACAGTTGTAGAAGATAAATGGGCATCTGCCTGTTATATTTACGGTATCTTTCTTTCACATAAGATTTACAGTGCAAAAATATAATGACAATCATTCAAGTCAATTATAACTTTTTAAACATTATGCTATGAGGTAAGGTTCAAAACAAAAACAAAAACAAAAGCAGGGGCCGAGGACGTAGTTCAGCAGTACAGCTCCTGCCCAGCAAACACAAGGGCCCAAGTTCCATTTCCGATCCAAAAGACAAAACAAAACAAAAGCAGGTGGAAGAGACTTGGCAGTAGTCAGTGTAGAAGTCAGTATGTGCTCAGGAGTCACCAAAAGTAAATTTGAGCCTTGGCAATGTTTTTGAAAATGTAATGTCTGCTTCAGGAAATTATGTTATTATTTTAAGTTAGGTTTTTTTTTCAGATAAAAAGGGACGAAATAGGGTAGCCAAGATAGTGAAGAACTTGGAATTCCTTCAGTTAGGAGCAGCTCAGGGAATTGGGAAAGTTGAGCATAGAGAAGGAAATATTTTGCGGAGTGAAGACTGATTCTAGTGTAATATAGAGGTAGTTCTTTTGGGATTTGAATCAGAAAACCTAGGCTAACTAGCTAAAATACCTTGGATAGTAATTATCTTCCTTGACCGCAGTTTCTAATTTTAAATATTTAAAGGATTGTTATATGGAAGTTAAGCTAGACTTTAAAAAAAAATTGTTTAGAGAGTAGAATTGGGACCAAAAGTTAAAAATTATAGGGAGATAGATGCACAACCCAGCCAGGCAGGGTTGTGCATTCCTGTAATCCCAGCTGTTTAGGAGGCTGAGGCAGGAGGATCACAAATTCAAGGCCAGTCTGGGAAACTTAGTGAATTTTGTCTTAAAGTTTTCTTAAAAGAATTTTTTAAAGGTCTTGGGATATAGCTCAGTATTCCCTGAGTTCAATTCCCAGTGCTACCAAAAAAAACAAAAACAAAAACAAAAACAAAAACAAAAACAAAAACAAAAACCACCACAGAAGGGGGAAAGATATCCACACAGGATTAATAGTCTTAATAGTCATACTATTTAAAAAGTTTTTATAAATCAGTAAGAAGCAAAACAAACTTTTGAAAAACAGTAAAAATGCAACAAAAACATGAGTGGTCATTTTCTTTCTAGAACATAAAGCATAAATGGTCTATAACGTGTTAAAAGATAAACTTAGATACACTAAAATTTTAAACATTTCTTTTTTTAAATTTTTTTTATTTTAAAGAGTAAAAGAAGGATAACATAGTAATGGGGGGGCTTACTGCATTACAGACAAAGTGGTAGGAAATTATCAATGGTTGTTGTTTTGCATATTGTTAACTACAAGATAGTTTCTCAGGAAAACAAATAGACAAATAATAGTGAGTTACAGACAAAAGTGGGAGGAGATCATCAATAGTTGTTGTACTATACTTTGGTATCTTCAAAGTGGCTTCTAAAGAAAATAAATAGAGCATACATGAGTGACCAATTGAATAATCATTAACTATTCTCAATGGTTGTTGTAGGAAACACATAATAATAAACATACATCCATTTACAAAATAGCATAGGAACAATACAAACATTACAGAGCTATGGACAGATTAGTAGGAAAATACGAATGGCTGCTGTAATACATGGTGGTATCTTCAAAGTGGTTTCTCAGGAAGACAAAGATATGCAAGAAAGATCTAACAAGTAGTTACAGCCTAAGGGTTGTGAAAAATAGCATATTACCTCTTCACCAGTGACTCCTTTCACTGAGGTATGACGGCTGGAAGGAAGGCCAGGATTGAATAGAAGGACTGAGAGACTTGCACCTGTGTTTAGCAACAGGCTGTTTTCTTTTTCCTCCATAGTCATGATTACCCAGGGCTCCTCCATGGAGATGACGGTCTGGCCAGAGGGAGAAGGCGGAGTATGCCCCAGGCCCCTTCATTCCTGTTAGACTACCTGGTAGGATGAGTCTGATCTCTGGGGCCTCCGCTTCAGAGGGCAGACCGATCTCCAGTGGTCTCATTTGCATTCAGGGCATGGCCCAGGGGGCCTCCCAGGGCAGTTCCTCTTAAGGTGGCCTGGCTTTTAACAGTGGTAGCAGATGAATGCAGTCATAGAGTTCTTCTTGGGGCCCCACGAATCAGACTTAGGATCTGTTTCTCTTAGTGCTGCAGCAAAAGCAGCTGCTTTTTCTCAGTCTCTTTGTTTTCTCTCCTTGGCCGCCACCTCATAATTTTAAACATTTCTGTGAGCAGTGATTTATGACTCCTGTAACACTAGGTGCTAAGTGATTAGGTTCCACCATGGGAGTTTGAGGGGAAGACTTTTACAAAGTGTTTACAGCAGCTAGACAAAGACAGTATCTGATAGGTTAAAAGTGGAAAGTTTGAGGTCAGTAGGGCTTTTCTTGGAGGGGTAAAGTCTCTAGTTAGAAGCTGGTTGGCAGTTTCTGATGGCTAAGCTCAAGTTTCCTTGTGCTGCTTACACTGAGTTGGGTTTTGGTTTACTTAGGTAGGAATCAGGACATTGGAAGCATGGGTTCAATGGGTTCAATAGGTTCAATGGGTTCCCAATTATTGGTTTGCTTATTTTTGTTTTGTTTTGTTAGGTTTTTTTTTTTAAGTTTTGTTGAGACAAGATCTCACTGTGTAGTTCAGACTGGCCTTGAGCTCACTGTATAGCCTAGGCTGGCCTCGAACTCTTGGCATTCCTCCAAGTGCTGGAATTACAGGTGTGCACCACCACACCCAGCCCCAATAAATTAATAACTGAGAAATAAAAGTAAGATCACAATCCGATGCCGTTTTTTACCCACTAGAAAAACTAGTGGGTTGAACATTAAGAAGTCTTGGTAAGTATATAGAGCACAAGAATTCTCACATTCTGGTGTGTAACTGTAAATGAGTTCATTCACTTTGTCACTGGGTACAAAGAAAACTGAAAATGTTCATACCACATCAATGAATTCCCATCCATAGGTATTTTATTAAAGGAACTTTTACACATGTGTCTCATAGAAATGTTTGGAATGTTTATAGAACCATCACTGATAATATGAAAAACTAGGAAGAACTCAAAGGCCCACTGTGAGAGAATGAACAAATGAACTGTGATATATTTACCAGTGGAGTACTGTGTAGCAGTAAGAAATGAATGAAATATATGGCTGCAAGCAAAACCATGGGTTAAGCTTGAAAACATAAGGGTGGATGAAAAGCTGAAGCTGTGGCAGCTGCATGTTGACTGATATCCCACTTGAAGCCCAGGAACCAAGGAAATCAATATATTATTCAGGGACACTTCAGAGTAAAATTTACCAAGGGTTGAAAAGTGGGGAGAAGCACAAAAGTAGACTAAGAGATATTTACTAGTGTTCCAGGTATTAAATTGGATAGTGGATCCATAGGTATTATTACTATTATTATGCTTCAAAATTCATGTATTTCTAAGAAAAAAATTCATGTGTTTCTTTATCTACCTACTTGCATATATTATGTATTATTATATCAAAGAATACATAATAATTTTAAAGAAAGTTTATTATAAGGAGAAAGATGAGGTAGAATGAAGAGTAGGAAAATGTTCATTTAAAAAATGAGTAAAAAAAAAAAAAAAGGAATGATCCACTCTGGAATAGGATGACTTCCAGTCCTAGAAAAATCCAAGCAGGACTAGAAAGTGTATATCTTAAGCACATCTGGGAGTGGAGAATGGGGAATGTGTGTGTGTGTATATGAGCGAGTGAGTCTGTGTCTCTATATGGGAATGGGGAGTGTGTGTGTGTGTGTGTGTGTGTGTGTGTCTCTGTGTGTGTATTGGTCTATGGCAGGGGGGATCCACTAAACCTCTAACTTCTGTTCCATTTCTAACTTCACCCTACTGTACTTCTACATCATGGTTCAGTTCTATCTAGTTGTAGATGAAATTATGGGAAGAAAATTGAGTTTCACTTCTATGTTAAGCAAAGGTTTTAAGCAATATATTATCGTGAGTTTCCTCTTCTCATACATCCAGTGTTCCTATTTTCATGTGGCTTCACTCTACTTATTTTAGTTTTCTGTGGGTTTGTGGAACACCCAAATAAATTGGCCAAGAAGAGAAATGGTAAAGCTGATACTGCAGCCAGCTTTACCATGAATTTAATGTATTGGCTGGGAGGGGGGAGCTGAAGACACAGCTGTGGTATAAAATATTAACTTTTTAAAAATTATGGAAGTGCCGGGCATGGTGGTGCATGCCTGTAATCCCAGCACTCGGGAGGCTGAGGCAGGAGGATTGTTGTAAGTTCAAGACCAGCCTGGGCTACAAAGTAAGGTCAAGGCCAGCCTGAACTGCATAGCAAGACCCTGTCTGAAAAAGACCAAAAAAATAAAAATAAATAAAAAAGATAAAAAATGATAGAGAATTCTTCTTTGAGGAGACTGCTAAGATAA
Organism: Chinchilla lanigera; assembly: GCF_000276665.1. Classification (NCBI taxonomy): domain Eukaryota; kingdom Metazoa; phylum Chordata; class Mammalia; order Rodentia; family Chinchillidae; genus Chinchilla; species Chinchilla lanigera. The sequence goes on along the minus strand of NW_004955497.1, from coordinate 7,402,124 downwards.
TTATTTTTAAAATATTTAAATGTTAATAATTTATGATGCTTTAGATACACTGCTCTACACACTAAGAAGACCATATTTTAGAAAACTGGAGAATGAGGATGCCCTGGTCTGTGTATCTGAGAGTGTTCCAGAGCCAACTGTGGAGTGGGTGCTCTGCAATTCACAAGGTGAAAGGTATGGCTTGGGTTTTATTATTTTGCTCTTATTATTTTGTTGGTTTCTAATGCAGCTGGCATCATGTTGTATGTAAATGTTAATTTATTTCATTTCAACAGAAAACATTGGCTCCTAAATGTAAAGAATGACTAGTGTGGGTCTCACAGGGGAGAAGATAAGGGTTTTTCTTTTAAGCAAGAGGGCATTTGACATGTCCTCAAATCAACTACAGGATCCTCCCTGGGTGTTACACTATACGAATTAAAGTCCTTTTGAGTGCCAGGCATATAGCTGAGTGGCCCAGTATCTGCCTGGTAAGCGTGAGGTTGTGAGTTCGACTCCTGGTACCAAAAAAAAAGTCCTTTTGAGTTACCAGATTGTTGGTTCCCAGAGCACTTTTGTTGGGGAAAACAAGAAAAATACTGATTTTTAAAGTATAATTCCCTTATAAGTAAGAAATTCTCTGTGACTAAATATTTAATTTATGGTCATTTGGTTTATTCTGGACAAGCAGCTCAGTATATTTGTGTAAGGATATATGTTCTAAAGCCAGATAGCCTGGCTTTAAAACCTGTTCTGCTTACCAGCAGTATAGCCTTGGAAAAGTTATTTAAACTCTATGCCTTATCAGAAGAATGGGAGTGTGTGACTACTGGGAGCTTGGCCAGGCTCCCAATCTCCCCAAATGAGTGTAGGGCAAAGGCTTAAATAAAAGAGACAAGTGATACGGTCAGAATTCTTTTGGAGCTAAGACAAAGACTTCTCCGGATAGCTCATATTTATTGGGTCCCTAATAATTTTAAGGGGGTACAGGAAGTGGAGGGCATATCTGAGACAAAAACCCACAAAAATGAGCAAGGGCTTGAGAAATAGAACAAAGACACTTCTTAGGCAGTAAATCGAGCTAATTAGGAGAACCATCTTATCTCTAAGGTTGACAGTTTATTGTCCTTAAATCCTTTGAGTGAGATTCAGCTCCTGGCAGCTGCAGCTGTTATCTTCTCTTAGGGACTGTGAATATGAACTTTTCCAATACAGCTCGAGAGCACTGTGGTCAGCACTTTAACCTTACACAGCCGGGTCCCCAACAGGTGACAAGTGCTCACCTTAAAGGATTGTTATAACGATTTAATGCACAGATTATATGTGAAACACATGGTGGCCTGGCAGATAGTGTATTCAGAATAAGGGCTTTGTTTTGTTTCCAGTATGTGGCATAGCTGAGCTCTCACTAAATTAAGAATTCATGCAGTTTTAACAAGTTAAATTCTACTAAGCCACTTTTGTTTAAAATAAGACAAAATATGAGACAAAGTAGGAAAAAAACCCAAATTATATGACTACATTTTTTTTTGAAGCAGGGTCTCATTATGCAGTTCAGGCTGGCCTTGAACTCACTATGTAGCCCAGGCTGGCCTCGAACTAACAGTGATCCTTCTGCCTCAGCCTCGCAGGCGCTGGGATTACAGAAGTGCACCATGACATTTGGTATATGACTGTAATCTTAAATTTTAAAAGATGGAGAAAAAAAGATCACCTGTGCTATACATAAAATACATTGTATGTAAGAGAAAAAGATGGAAAGACACACATCAGCAGAGTAACAGCTATCTCAGGATGATAAGAATAACTTAGAAGTCTTTACTTTGTTTTTTTCTGTATTTTCCAACATTTCAAAATGAACTCAACTATTACAGCCTTGTGATAAGGAACAACTGAATGAAGGAGGCGTGGGTGAGGAGAAGCATACTTGATTCAAGGGATAAAGAGAAGAGTGACTCAACAAAGTTCTGCTTTGGGAAGAGTCCTGAGTAGGAAGCTCTTATTAGGGACCAAAGTCCGTGCTTAGCTGAGGTGGGAGAGAGAGCTGCTCCACTGAACACTGAGATGCTTTGGGAGGAAGAGGCTCTCTTCCTCTGTTTGCTTGGGGAATTCTAGTGCCTTTGGCATCATCAGCTTTTCCCCCGCTCCCTGATCTTCTGTGCTCTGAAGATGAAGATGCTGACCTTGTCCAGCTGTGTTAAAACCCCATCTTGCCTTTTCTTTTCACTGTTTGTCTTTTTTCTTTTCAGTGCCTTCTTTCTTCCCTGTCTTTAAAAAATAACCAAAGGAGAACTCCCCAACAAAGGACAGTTACATTATTGTATTCCCATGAGTATAAAGGTTAAATATAATAAGTAAAAATGAGTTGAAATAATGAGTGTGTAGTTAGTTCCCTTTGAACCCCGGGGCTGACACCATAGGTTTGGATTTGTTCACCTTTTGACCTTTTGTTTTCTTTGGTGATTTAAAATAGGCTCTCAAAGCTGCAAGTTTGTTCTCCTCTTGACCATGTATTTGTTCTGTTCTGTTCTGTTTTGTTTTCAGTGTTGGGGATCCAACCCCAGAGCCTTGGGCATTCTAGGCATGTGCTCTGCCTCTGAGCTTCCTCCCCAGTCATAGCTGTAATTATAAAGCATGGTTAGTCAAAGGGCACTTATTTATTTTCTGATTGCAGCTGTAAAGAAGAAAATCCAGCAGTTGTTAAAAAGGAAGAAAAGGTACTTCATGAATTGTTTGGAACAGATATCAGGTGCTGTGCAAGAAATGAACTGGGCAGAGAATGTACCAAGCTTTTCACTATAGGTAAGACTGGGGTATCATGTCCTTGTATTGTCAGTGACTGACTGTTCCTTAGAAACTATTGGGGACTAACAGCAACTGCTTAGGTAATAATTCAACTTGAGAGATTCTGCCTTTCCTTTATACATTTTATTTTATTTTATTTTATTTTATTTCATTTTAGTGCTGGGGATGGAATCCAGGGTCTTGTGCATGCTAAGTATATACTCTACCACTGAGCTACACCTAGCCCCCGTTGTATTGTTTTCAATGTAGCATCATATATATTCTGTGTGTGTGGATTTCTCATCAGAAAGTGGTCAATCTCTAAAAGATTAATTTATTATCTTTTTTTTTGGTATTGGGAATCGAACTCAGGACCTTGAGCTTGCCAAGCAGGTGCTTGTGCCACTGAGCTATATCTCCTGTCCAAGATTAATTTATTAACATGGTTAATAACATCAGCTAATAAAACCTTTGCTCTTTACCATGTTTAGGATATATTTTGTGATGAGGACAAAATCACTTTTTTTTTTTTTGTTTATTTGGGCTGTTTTCATCTTCCAGATCTAAATCAAACTCCTCAAACCACACTGCCCCAATTATACTTGAAAGTGGGGGAGCCCTTATGGATAAGGTGCAAAGCTGTTCATGTGAACCACGGATTTGGACTCACGTGGGAATTAGAAAACAAAGCCCTGGAAGAGGTAACACGACAAGTTTATCTTCTGAAAACTCAGGGCAATGAGCTAAGAGTTCAGGTTAAAACATTAAATGCAAACTCTGTTTTATTAACACCTAGGGCAGCTACTTTGAAATGAGTACCTATTCAACAAACAGAACTATGATACGGATTCTGTTTGCTTTTGTATCATCAGTGGGAAGAAACGACACTGGATATTACACTTGTTCCTCTTCAAAGCATCCCAGTCAGTCCGCTTTGGTTACCATCCTAGGTAATGCAGGCTACTCATGCGATCTTTATTCATATTTCTGGTTGCTTTTAGTGTAGAATGTGCGGTAGGTGATACGGATTCTGATTTCAATAGACTGCTACCATCAAAAAGCTGAAAAAGCAATTGTGTTAGAATAGCTTTGTAAAGATGAGCTACCCATCCCCTTCCTTTTCTGATTAAACTACGCACATGTGAATGCCACTGTCTTTGTAAATACTACATTGTAATGGGACCGTCTGTTTGTATTCTTCTGTCTTAGTCTCAGACCCTGCTTAATAAATGCTTGTCCTAAGAACCTAAGCCAATGCAGTGAGCCGTGACTTAGAGAACTGTGCAAGCACTGAGATGAATAGAGACTTAGGCGGCTATGTAGGCTTTGAAAATGACCACTCTTAAGTAATCTCAGATTGAGGTACAGCCTTTAACCATGATAAACATACTAAGAAATGCCAGGATGCTCTTAGCAAACTAGTAAAGAAATACTCCATAAAGCAACCTTGTGAGTGTTGCTAGCCAGATTGTTTTTGTGTGTGTGTGTGTATTTGTGCTTTGAGAGTATTTTATGTAGGACCTGTTACTATGTAAAGTTATGCTTGCTGGGAGCAAGATCTCCCAAACTCTGTTCTCAGTGTGTGTGTGTTGGACCAGCAGTCCGGCAGCCCTTCAGTCTCTTGAAGTTGCCTGTGACATCTGTAGGTTTATTCGTGTATTTGTATGGGAAGAAGGTCAATTGTTTTCATCCCAGTCTTAAGCAATTTGGCAATTTAGCAACAGCCCAGGGTTTAATCCTCAGTATGAAGGGAGCAAGGGAGGGAGGGAGGGAAGGAGGGGAAGGGAGGGAGAGAGGAGGGGAGGGGAGGAGGAAGGAAGGAAGGGAGGGAAGGAGGAAAGGGGAGGGGAAGGGAAAGGAAGGAAGGAAAGAGAGAGAGAGAAAGAAAGAAAGAAAGAAAGAAAGAAAGAAAGAAAGAAAGAAAGAAAGAAAGGAAGGAAGGAAGGAAGGAAGAATCTCATGACCCCTAGGATTATGAGCTCAGGGTCAGAACTGGGGAAGCTTCCTTCATTTCTTCCTTGACTATCAAACCTAACCCACAGCATGCCCATATCTGAGCTTTCTTGTGCTGAACTGATATATATATATATAAAAAAAGTATCATCTCAATACATTTCCAATTATTTAACTGATAAATGCATTTTTACAGAAAAGGGATTTATAAACGCTACCAATTCAAGTGAAGATTATGCAATTGACCAGTACGAAGAGTTTTGTTTTTCTGTCAAGTTTAAGGCGTACCCACAAATCCGATGTACGTGGACCTTCTCTCGAAAATCATTTCCTTGCGAACAAAGTAGCCTTGAAGATGGATACAGGTGAGACCACAAAGAGTCCTGAGATCTGATGTTCTGAGCACAGTCCTTCCTTGTTGTCCTCAAGGACACTTTGTACTTAGGGAAGTGGATTCACTTGTTTTGCTTTTACGTAGATAGGTAGCTTTTTTTTCTTCAGTGTTGAGAATTGAATCCAGAGCTTATACTGTACTACTGAGCTACACTCCGGGCCCACAAATTAATGGAATATTTTTTGAAATTCAAAACAAGAAAACAAACAGCACAAAGTGAGGATCCAGTAGCAGTCTTATAGTGCTTCAGAGAATAGAGCCTACTACTTGAAAAACAGAATCCTATCAGTTGGAGCATGCGTGTGTGGCGTTTTATCAGTCACAATATTGTTACTTCCTGTTTGAGAGTGTTCTCTTCCTGAGCACGCTGGCAGGTGATTGAGGAAGTAAAACTCCTCAAAAACAGGAATACACTACCTATAGGTGTATTGATTTAAACATTCAAAAACAAAATAAGTGCAGAAATAGGCCAAACAGAAGTGGTGAAGAAAATTTGCGGACTTGAACAACTGTACTCAGAATTCTCTCTTTTTTTTTAATTAATTAATTAAGTAATTATTTTTTTTTTTTCCTGGTACTGGGAATCGAACTCATGATCTTGTGCTTACCAGGCAGGCGCTGTGCCGCTGAGCTAAATCCTTAGCCCCTCTCAGGATTCTCCTATGGGAGGAATTCTCCATTTTCTCTTTAAAAGCAAAAACCAGCTCTTTTCATGCATCTTTTGAGGTATGACCCTCTGCTTATCTCTTAAAATGAATCCTGCCAGAGATGGTTTCGGGCTGGACTCTGCAGGACTCGGAGGCACATACCATTCTCAAGCAAGTCAAGGGTCTGGAATAAATCAACGTTTTGCAGCACAAGGAATCATACTACATAAGAATCATCTGGGCAAATGTTTAAAAATATGTATTTCTGGCTTTTATTCCAGACTTACTGAATCAGAATTAGGACAAATTTCTCATATTCTATTTTCTTTTTTATTCTTTCCCTCCCTCTCTCCCTCCCTTCCTGTCTCCTTTCCTTCTTTCCCTCCTTCCTTCCTGCTTTTCTTTTTTCCTTCTCAACCCCTTTTTGTTGATACAGCATCTCACTATGTTGCCCAGACTAGCCTTAAACTGTTGGGCTCAAGTGATCCTCCTGCCTCAGCCTCCCGAATATCTGGGACTACAGGCATAATACTTCATTTATTTTCTTTTTTTTTTTTTGTACCAGAATTGAACTCAGGACCTTGTGCTTGCCAGGCAGGTGCTTGTGCCACTGACATATATCCCCAGGGATGCTTCATTTTCAAGGAGACACTTTGGTGATTTTTATCCCAGATTTAGACCTGTGCTGCCTAATACAGTAGACACAGGCATATGTAGCTACTGGACACTTGAAATGTGGCTCGTCCAAATAAAGATGTGTTGCCAACTGTAAAATATATACTACATTTTGAAGATTTAGTGTGAAAAAAAGATGTAAAATGTTAATAAATTTCACATTGATTATATGTCAAAATTATGTCATTTGGGGATATATTTTATTAAGTGAACTCAATTCCTAAACTTAATTTCACCTACTTCTTTTTACTTTCTTTACCTAGTTAGCTGGAAATTTCAAGATGGTGGCTGTGGGCTCACATATTTTGTAGGAAATCCTTTTCACTTTGATTCTCCTTGATTACTGTGCTCTTTCTTTACTCCCAAAAATGATTTGTAACTTGCCCTTGCTTGGATTTATGTGTGTGTGTGTGTGTGTGTGTGTGTATGCGTGCGTGCACATGCATGTGTGTGCATGTGTGTATATGTGTGTGTGTGTGTTTCTGGAGATAGAACCCAGGGCCTTGGACATGCCAGGCAAGTGCTCTGTCACTGAGCTCCATCCCCAGCCCTGTATGGATTTTTAATTTTTAATTTTTAATTTTTTTAGTCTTTTTGAGACAGGGTCTTGCTATGCAGTTCAGGCTGGCCTTGAGCTCACTTTGTAGCCCAGGCTGGTCTCAAACTCACAATGATCTTCCTGCCTCAGCCTCCCTAGTGCTGGGATTACAAGCATGCAGCACCACGCCCAACTGTGTGGATTTTTAAAAAGAGTTGCAATGCAAGGCTGGTAAGAAACCATCCACCTTCTTTTGCTCAAACCCCTTTATGTTCAAAGGGTTCATTTTCAAGATCATTCAGACTGCAGCCTTTGATCTGTGAGCTGACTAATACATATCCCACCTAACTCAGAGTCTCTCCCGGCAGCACACTGGCATTTGGAGTTGGATAGTTCTTTGTTTTGGAGGACTGTCCTGTGCAGTGTAAGTACTACCAGCTTGCCTGGCCTCCACCCACTGGATGACAATAGCACATCTCCGTTCTCCCAGTTGTGTTGACCAAAAATATCTGCAAGTATTGCCAGATACCCCCTGGTAGGAAAATTTGCCCTTGATTCAGAACCACTGCCTTAGAGAGGGCCCCAGCCCATCATCATCCGCCCTTGCTCAGCATCCCCAAACTTCTAAAAGGCGCGGATCAAGGAGTCAGCCCTATTCCACCCTAAACTGACTTCCCATGGCTTGTGTTCAGAACATCGGTATACTCCTGTTCCCTCTCTTCTTTGGATTGTCTGCCAACACATTATCGACCAGAATGCTAGAGAAACTTCTAGTATTGTGGGACTTCCTTGTGAACTTGATTCAAGGAGCTAAAGGACCAACTCAGTGTAGTTGAACCATGTCACTTTCATATCTTCTTGTTGGGTTTGAAGCTATAAGTGGCTACAACAGTGATAAGGCAATGTCTGTCTTCCTCCCCAGTTACACAGGTTGCTGCTGTCCTGGTGACATCTTGTGTAACCTTTGGAGGTTTTACAGAAGTACTGATGAGGGGACCTTGTCTCTGATATATGGGTCGTGGCAAATTTAGCAGGCTAGCTAATTTGGTTTTACTCCATGGCCACAAGCTGCACGCCTGGCTGCTTTTCTACAGAGGTAGCCAGATGAAAGCGTTGAGTCAGAGCAGACCCTCACTCCTGTGGTGCGCTGTCCCTCCCTGGCTCCTAGTTATCGGGTAGCATGGTGACTTCTGTGCACGTTGAAGCTCCCTCTGAATTTATCATCTCCATGAAGATGGGTGCTCTGTCATGTCTCTGTCTCTACGCAATGCCTCGTTCTGTAGATGTGTGCCTAGTACATGAGCAAAGCTATCACCACCCAGGAAGCTGCTCAGAGTACACAATCTGGGCCAAAGGTAAGGCAGTGGCACCCTCTGCCCTGCAAGGGTCACACAGGTTACTCAACACCCAGCCCTCGGCATCTATTTAGAAGTTCTCAGGCTGGGGATGCAGTTCAGTGGTACAGTGCTGGCCTGCTGTGAATGGAGCCCTGGGTATGATCCTCAGCACAGTGACAAACAAACAAAAAATTATTTTGGATATAACAAGTGTAAAATTTACCAGGAAGCCACAGGAATAGTAAGGGGCACATCCTTGTCCGCCACCTACATCCAGCAGTTTAAATGATCTGCATTCGGATGACGGAGTACGATATTTTAAGCATGTTGCAAGAGCTTTTCAGTGACAACGTGATGGGATTGTTTTTCTAACCTGTAACTGAAAGGCCCTGTCATAACACCCCTCCTGTGACAGCTTTGGTGTGGTCGTGGCCTGTGTGCCAGAGGCAGCTCAGCTTCCGCACCTTCCCAGCTTCATTTCTCTAATTTACTTCCTCAAATGTCACACTGAAGCCTGTTTTTTAGGCCTTGCTTTTCTGTGCTTGCATCTTACAAAATTGTACCGCAGCCCCCGCAATGCCGTGCTGATCTCCTGGCCCAGATAAAAGCTCCCAGGATATTTTACCCCTGGGTTTGCATAATTTCTACTCCATTGGCTTAATAATAAACACCTAATCTATTTTAGTTTTTCTCAGTTTCATGGTAAAAAAATTGAAATTTATTAGAAGGTTGTAATTATTCAGGAATTTCTTCTGAAGGAGTCACCTTAGCTTTGGTCGAGTCTTGCATTTTCCTTTTCCCTGAAGTAATTAGTTTTACCATTCTGTGAATCTCAGTTCTGCCCCTAACAGACCCTATCGAACGTTTCCTGTGTGAGCAGTAACGGGGGGTTGTGTGGGTTCCGGTGGGGAGCTAGGCCTGTCCAGAACAGGAGCAGGTAAAAAAGAAAAAAAAAAAAAAAAAACAGTCTGTGAAACACAACCAAGGTTGCAGAAGCTTTTAAAGCCTCTGGTGGTACTTTTTCCTGTTTTCTAAAGAAGAGCCTGGGCAAACAAGGAAGGAGGGAAAAGACGTTTGATTCTTGTGAGATACGGTGAGCTCCCAACCCAGTCCGGTCCCATTCTCCTGCTTCTGACTGCGGTCCTGGCTCCTTTTTCCCAAGACCCGCCTCTTGTAAGTCACCAAGCACATCCTATAAACGACGGTGGCAAACCCATGGCACTCGGGCAGCAGCACGCATGCGCAGGCCTCTCTGTCAGCACGTGAGCCAAGTCGCCCCAGCACCGCCCCAGCAGCCGTGCGTTGGTACCAGTGCACACAGGGTCACGCACGTGCTTGGAGAGGAGTCGCAGCGTCAGCTGTTTGTATCAGTGAAAGCTCTGCTACTGAGTTTTCCTTGTACGACAAAGGATACTAATGCTGAGTTGTTTTTTCTAAACTAAAACCTCAGTATTCAGGTTGAATTGCAGACTTGGCACTTTGGGATAAATAAGTGGGTCCTGGGTTGCAGTTTGAGTGCTTGGTCTCTAAGAGGTTCGCCATCACTGCGGTAAAGCCGCTTACTGAAGCTGAGACAGTTGGAGCTGTTAGCATGTGCAAGACAATGTGTGCATCCTTCCTGGGAATTCTCTCATTTAATCCTATTCTATGAACTGTGGCAACTGAGGCTGACTTACCTTCCCAGTCTCTCAGAGCAAAGGCAGTACCCTTCTTCGCTCACTCGTGCTTTCTGAAATCGTCTTAAAAATAGAAATGCCACCTGTAAGTCCGTGTCTGAAGTTAACCTTCTCTTCCTGTGCAACCACTGCGGGACACGTGTAAGACAGAGACCTTTGCACAACCATGAAATTGTGATATTGGGACTCTGATTTTTCAGCTAACATGTTCTCTACGTATCTTTTAATAGCTGTGTTATATTTACACTACTATTTTAGTGACGGCATAGTATTTGATTTTTCAGAAGTTTTTGTTTTAATCAACTCCTCTTGCTGCGGGTGGGCTTTGGTTTTTCCCCCGGCAGTTTTCTTTTTATTTTCATGTGATTTTCATATTTACTATATGCCCCAGGTTAACACTCTTGCTTTCTCTTTTTTCTCCTTTCTTTCCTTCTCCATCTTTTCATCTTTCCTTCCCTCCCTCCCCCTTTCTCCTTCCCTTCTCTCCTCCCCTCTTCTTTTTTTATTTACTTTTTTATTTTAAAGAGAATAAAAATAAGCATGCAAAATGGGTCCCAAAAAATTAAGAGAAAAAATTAAGCATGAACTATTCCTTTCAATAAACCAACAGAAATCAGTAATACAGTTATCTATCTTGTGAGTGTATATATATTTTTCCCTTCTTCCTTTCCTTTCTCCTTTCCCTCATCCCAGTTGTTCTTTCCTTTTGAGCAGTTTCTTTCCTTTTCACAATATCTATTGTACCTTTTGGGTTTTATTTACTCCTTCAGGTTCTTACACTAGGGAGACAACACGATGTTTACACATGTGGGTCTGATTTATTTCACTTATGAGAATGGTCTCTAGTTGCATCCCTTCACCTATAAAAGCCTTGAGCTTACCTTTCTTTATAGCTGAGTAATATTCCACTGTATAAATGAAAATGGCTGTACTTCTCTCCTCTTCCTCTTCCCTTCCCTCCCCTCCCATTTCCTCCTTCCCCTCTCTTCCCTTCCCTTCTTTTCTTTTCCTTCCCTTCCCTCCATCCTTCTCACTCGCCCTCTGTGGTGCATGCTAGGCAAGTGCTTTCTACCACTGAGCTACATCCCCAGCACCTAAATTTCCTTTTTATTCAAAATGATCACTGGACTTAATAAGGATCATAGCAGTGACAGCCCAACACGTGTTTTGTTTGCTGTTTGCTAGATATTGTTATAAACAATCTACACAGCATTGCTGTTTTTATTTCGAAAGTGTCTTCTCCAGCAATTAGATGAGGTGGGCACTATCCTTACCTTCATCTTCCAGACAAGGAGTCTGAGGCCAGAGAGGTGGAGGAATTTGCCCACATTCCTAGCACCAGGCGGCAGAGCTGTGTGTGCAGCAGAAACAGTTAGCTCCGATGCCTGTGGATTCCGCTGCTTCTCCCTGGCGCTGCTTGACACCAGCTCCTTTCAAATTGTGAGGTTCTCGAACCCAGGGTGTAAGAGAACAAAAATACACTGGCTGGACCAGTGTTGGAGCCCTAGCCCAGCACACACAAGGCCCTGGGTTCCAGCTCCCATACCGCCAAAGCAACCCCCCCACACACATTCACTCTTTGGTTAGTTTGATTTTTCTCCAGTACTGGGAATCGAACTCTCGACCTTGCGCTTGCCAGGCAGGCGCTATGCCACTGAGCTAAATCCCCAGCCCCCAACTCTTTGGTTATTGAAAAATAAAAACATAACCAGCATGTGCCATGTTTTGCTCCTGAATTTTGTAAACCTTCAGGCTTGTCCGAGCCCTGAAATAAAGTGAACCTGGTATTGTACAGAGAAACTGTAAATCACCAGCGCCCCGCCCATTTTTATCCAACTCTTAACAGAAGCTTGGGCAGATCAGCCTGCACCGCGGCGGCCGCGGGAGCTGGGCTCTGGCTGTCTGCGTCTTCCCATGCTGTGGGAAGCCACTTTCCGTCTGTCAGCTCTTCCTCCCCGCCTTCCACGGCTTCGGCTCCTGTCTTCTCCGATACATGCCTTACGATGCTCCGCCTTCTGATTTGACTGAGACAGACCCTTGCCCTTTAAAGAAAGCATTCTTTACCCAATAGTACAATTACTCCTGGGTCCCTGGACCAAGCTGGCCCTTTTTTCTGGGCGTTATATGGAAAATAAAAATGGCCAGCACTGTGGTGACAGAGGAGAAAATCCTTTTCACAGTTATAATGTGAATACATCTCCCTAGTCTTTAAGATACTATTTCACCATGAACTCAAATTTCCTGCTGTCCCATCTATGTCAGATTTTAAGAAAAACCCTCGAGGAAAGAGAATTTTTCGAATCTCCCAGTCAGCTAAGCAGGTTGGTCCCCTTGGAATCCCCATTGTTCCGGCCACATAAATGTCGCTGCAAGAATTAACTGTTGGAAAGGCAAGGAGAGGCAATTTAAAATAGCCCCGGGGGTTCAGGTTTGTGCTCTGACTATGAGACCGGTTTCCTACCTGGTAATTGTTCAGAGGAGTCAAGCTGCTTCAGATGCTGACTTTGTGCAAACCACACTCCCTAAAGCCAGCACAAAAGACCGAGGAAAGTCTACGAAACCTTTTCCTTTTGTACATACAATGGTAGAATTGGTCATTACTTTGCCCCCCAAACTGACTAGAGCTTTTGGCATGGTCCCCAGGTAGCCATGCTGCTGGTGTCCCGCTCTCCCTCCTTCCCTTTTTATTTCTCTTCCTTTCTTGCTATCCCTCTCTCTTTTTTAAAGTGAGCAGTCTTATTTTTTTTTTCCTTTTTAAAATTAATGAAGTTTATTGGTACGTTTTAGATATATGTAATGATCACATTCGTCGTAGGGAATTTGTACCTGTACATGGTATATCTTGCTTTTTTTTCCGTTCCCCTCCCCTCCCTTCAACCCCTCTTCCCCTCCTTATTTACAAAAGCTTTTTTGTTTGTTTGTTTGTTTTTTCCCCGGTACCAGGAATTGAACTCACAACCTTGCACTTGCCAGACAGGCGCTGTGCCGCTGAGCTAAATCCCCAGCCTCCTACAAAAGCTTTGCTTCCATTTTTCCTTCTTTTCTCTTTTTTCTCTTCCCTTCCTTCCTCACCCCACCCCCCGAGGCCCCTCCCCGTTTGAACATTGTCTTCCTACTTCACAATAGCTAGTACACATTTTTGGTCCTTACTTGCACTTTTGCTTTCTCTTTTTTAACCTCTTCTCTTCTTCCGCTTCATAGTCTTTGGCCAGTGCCCCAAAACTGACATCGTCCCTTCCAGAAGCTCCTGTCTTTTCTTAGGCCGCTGACATGCTGCCTTCCAGAGCTAGACATACTCTTGCCCTCCCTGGCTGTCTGTCTGGCCTCCCCCCAGTCTTTCTCCCACCTCCAGTTCACCAACAGTTTCCTCCTGGTTGTCCAGAGGTCAGTCAGGGGTTAGGATGGGAAACGCCCCTTTTTACTGATTCAGTCTTCTTGTTAACAAAGCATATTTTTTTAGAAATGTATTAAACGCTCAGCTTTTAACTGTTGGAAACACTTGATAGGTCAGAGAAATGAAGTTTCTCATTCCTAGAATCGATGTTTCACTAGGAGCTGAGGTCACACAGAGAACACTGACGTGAGATCAACCTGTGCTCAAAAGCTGCAAATACCCAGTTGTGTGTTTTGAATCTTAGAGATCAACTGAGACCTCACCACTGCCTTCTTTTTCTGTATCCAGTCTAGCACCTTCAATTTTTTTTTTTCTTTTTTGCCTGGTGTCTCTTAGGTTTGCTCTCTTCTTTCCTGTTTTCACTACCTTAGGTGACACTCATCTGTCATGCTCTGAAACCCCAAAGCTGAACTTTTACTTCTCTTTTCATAAGACTTCCCAACTTTCCACACACCACTGTGACTCTCTCTTTACTTACCTGCTTTCACTGCCAAACTATATATTCTATGAGAACAGAAACTCATTTTTGCAAAGACTTGTACCCTTGATTCTTCCCACAAAATAAGACCTACTATTGACTGTTGAATGATTGTGCTCCTGGATTGTTAGTACTAGCTCCAGACATGCCTCCAATAAACTTTTCATACTGCCATCAGGCCAATCTTAATTCCTGTTCATGGGGCTGGAGGTGTAACTCAGTGGTAGAGCACTGGACTAGTGTGCATGAGGCCCTGCGTTCCAGCGCCAGCACTGCAAAAAAGTACATAAAAGAAAACACTGTTCATGATATTTAATTTTGCTCAGGGATTCAGAGTATCTTCTTTCTGTTTTCCTCATCAGGTCTAACTAGTTAGGCTTGTTTTTTAGGATTCATGATCAACTGGCTACACTCTACCTGTTTAGCCCTAAGGGGCACCCCCATTCCTCGCACTGTGCCCTGTGCATTCCTGTCGCTTGCCTTTTTGGTGGTATTGCCTCCTCCTTGTACCTCTTTTCTTTTACCCTCTCTAAACCAGTTCTTCCAGGGGATACAGCTCAAGCCCCGCCCCTTCTGTGACCCTGGCTGAGCTTTCTGCATCTGCACTGACCTCTATCTCTTTTGATCATCTGCATGCTTTCAGTTTAACGCTTTAATCACTCCACACTCACGTAGGTTTGTTCACCCGTTTGGACTCTGCTTCTTCTGAGGATAGGAGAGAGAACAGCTTCGATCTTACATGTCTCTCAAATGTCCCTCTTGTGAAGGTTTGTTCCCTGGAGTGGTGTCACTGGGAAGTGATGGAAACTTTAAGAGGTGGAGCTTAGTGCCCTTGGGGATGTGCCCTTGAGGATGTGCCCTTGAGGGAGGTAGTGGGACCCCTGCCCCTCCCTCCTCCTGTTTTCTGTTCCCTGGCACTTGGGTGAGTGATTTTGCTATAGTGTGCACTCCAGCTGCCTTGCCACAGGCCTCAAAGCAGCAGGGCCGACCAATTGCAGATGGGAGCCTCCAAAACCGTGAGCCAAAAATGAACCTTCTCACTTTATAAATGGACTGTCTCGGGTCTTTGTTATGGTGACAGAAAGCTGTCTAACAGAGAATCCATCTTTTTTTTTTTAGTGTTTTTCCTCCTACGCAGCTCCTAGATTAAGGTCAGCTTCTGCTCTGGCTCCTCATGCTTACGTTTTTACCCTCCCCATACTGTGCCTGGTCTTTTTTCCAAATTTTAAATCATAAGTAAACTGTGGTCACATTAAATGTCTTTTGAAAAAGCCTTAGAATTTCTTATTCTGGGTTAAGGACATGTTTTTCTTTTTCTATGATTTCGTTATAGTGAATACATGAAGGTATATACAACAGCTCCTTTACCCCCACCCTCCTATGCTACCAAGCCTCTCACTACAACATGCAGGAATACATGGGCCTGATAGGCATGGCTGACAGTCCCCAGGATCAAATTACCCATCTCAAAATATATACGGTGCTTGATCTATATTCCAAGAAGGTACTAGAGCCTACCAAGATCATGCAAAGATTTCTGTGTAGACTCAGTGGACTTGAGCCTCACCACTGATAATTGCTGTGTAAATCAGAGGTTCTACCTAGGATCAACATCAACAAGCTACTCATTTCAGGAAGCAGAACCACTTCCCCACCTGCACAGTTTCTTCCATGTTCTGGGAAGTCAACTATCCAAAATATATGAGGGGCAGGATCTTGCTTGTCTCTCTGAGGATACCCAGTCAGCCTTAAACCTTAATGTACATAGGAATCACATGGGGGCCATCTTAACATACTGTATCTACTGACATTGGGGGTGTGGTCTGAATTTCACATTTCTACCACCTTCCCAAATGATACTTTGCTGATGCAGAGGCTGCCTGTCTGTGTATGACACTTTGAGTCACAAAAGTCCAGCGTACAGATACCTCCTTGTCCACTGAAATTTAGCAGGTAGAGGTAGCCCTGCAGAAGTCTCTTTCCATGCACACTGTCTTTCAATGTAGCATCGTCTATAAAAATCAGGCTAAGTCTGTCTTTAATTTTTTTTTCAAATAGCATATCTAAGTTTTGCAACCATAAGCACCAGCCAGGAGAATACGTATTCCATGCAGAAAATGATGATGCCCAGTTCACCAAAATGTTCACCCTGAATATAAGAAGTAAGTCAAATCACCAAGAATTTCATTTTTTGTCTTTTAATGCCTTTGTGCTCTGTTAATCTTAATCCGTATGTACTCACTCATGACTTAGAAAGGATGCTATGGAACTATATATTTTTTTTTGTATACTGAAATGTCTTGACATTTTACCTACTGGCTAAAAGACTTAATTCCATGTCTTCTCTGCATGTGCTTTACTGTGACTTTATTGACTTCAATACTTCAAAAGGTCATGGTAAGGAAAGGCTGAAAGTCATATCACTGCCATTTATGTGTTTGAATAATTGTCATATCTTTGGTTTATAAAAAGATGAGAGTAAAGAAAAAAGACAAGTATATATTTCATCAGACTTTGCAGATATCCTCCTGAAGCTAAGCACCATTCTGAGGTACAGTATGTAGGGAGAGGTCTATACCTCAGCTTTCTCCAGGAGGAGCCGAGCAGTGGGAAAGTCAGGTTCAGTGGAGAGGTGCTGTTGATTGGGGAGGTGTAGACACTTCTGTCTCCATGCTGATGAAAATTAAAACCAAGGCAACAGCACAAACTTACAGGTACACACTTTAGCTGAGAAGGTAGAGGAAGGGATGTCAGCTTGAAGAAAAACAAAGCTGAAAGGGGCACAGCCCATTTAGAGAAGATCTGACTGACCTCCTTAACAAATGAAAGAGACCAGATTTTGTGGGGTTGCTGATCTAGGGTTTGGTAATTTTTCATTGGGCCATGAGCATAGAACTTTCTAGAACCTCTTCTTACTATTTTAAGGGATTTCTGCCTGGTATAAGATATCTTGTCCTTGGAGACATCATGGTGCCCTCTACTGTCACGCTGTCACGGTATCCCTGGTTCTTGCCCTAAGAATAGAGGAAGAAGGGGAAGGTACATTCCGTACATTTTTGGCAGGGAAGAAAGGGAAAAAGACATGTCTCCACCTTCTGTGGGTAACAGGTCTTGGATTAAGGCCCAAGAATTCCTCCATCTCCTGTCACCATGAAGGTCCCTGTCTACTGTTTCAGGGCTACCTGTCAAGTAGGTTTTGTGGCACTCGAGAAGGGAGTAACACATATCTTGAGACACACCAAATGAGACACCTGCCAGAAGCACACACTGCCTAGAATAAATGGGCAGCCTATGCCGATGTTGACTTTGAAACTATTTCTGGAAAGCACCAACTCCATGAGCTCATTATGCATGTTATTCTCCGCAGGAAAACCTCAAGTGTTGGCCGAAGCATCAGCAAGTCAAGCATCTTGTTCCTCAGATGGATACCCATTACCATCTTGGACCTGGAAGAAATGTTCAGACAAGTCTCCCAAGTAATCAGCACCTCCCTGAATCAAAAAGTCCCTGACATACTGACGTTTTCATGGATACAGTTTAAGAAGAAATGATGACATAGTTAAAGTTGTTACCTTCTGAGTCAACCATCATTCTCCCTGGCCCTAGTTTGTTTCTGATAACTCATCACAGATGAATGTCTAAGAGAACTGGTTATGGAAACCCTGAGTTCCACTCTGACAGCAGCTGTAGCTATCTTAACTTTTCTATCTGTCATTGCTTTTCAGCTGCACAGAAGAAATCACAGAAGGAGTCTGGAATAAAAAAGCTAACCGAAAAGTATTCGGACAGTGGGTATCGAGCAGTACCCTAAACATGAGCGAGGCTGTGAAAGGATTCCTGGTCAAATGCTGCGCGTACAATTCCGTGGGCACGTCTTGTGAAACAATCTTTTTAAACTCACCAGGTAGGCTATGTTGCTGTTGTGATACTTTACCCTCAGGAATTCCCCACTACAAGTACTCTCTGTTGCTAGCTTTTATTGGGGGAATTTTGCAAGAGAGTATGGGTTGGATGTGTAAAAAAAAGAAGGTTTTTTGAGTCAGGCAAGAATCCCCACTGACCTACATTGTACTGTTTTGCATTTCAGGCTGAGTTTTACTTATGTTATTATGACTCATAAGTTAGTGACCTAGAGAACCCACAAACTGATATGAAGATCCACCAAAAGATCCAACTTTAGCCAAACAGATTTAATAATTCAGAGCTTGTCATTTTCCTTTCGGTTAATCTCCTTTTACCTTTACCCTGCTTTTTTTTTTTTCTTTTAGAACTGGAGAGCCAGTCTTTAATAAATTAATTAATTACAGTATTGGACATCTGAGATATGCATAGATTCATCTTGTATTACAGTTAAAAACAATATCACTCTTTGATTTGTCATTGAGCTAAGATATCTTCAAATTGTTTTGTGCTTTTTTCCCTTTTGTCTTATTTTTTATAACATTGCAAAGTCTCCTGTAATGAAAATGCCTCAGTATTGGCAGTGAACAACCAGAGGAATCCCTCGTTAGGCTTTTCCAACAAGCAGATAAATAGCTCTTTTTTTCATATACGGAAGTACTGGCTTCAAAATTAGTGTCCTAAACACAGTACATAGCATGTTGAATACTATTGTTACATGTTAAAAATTGCATTTTTTCTGTTTCAGATGTTTAAAAGAATGCAAACCACAGCCAATTTTTGACAATTATTTAGTAAGACCATATTGCACAAATGTCCTTAAATACAGATATAAGTTACACTATTTGATTAAATAGTACAACAGCTATGTGACAACTGAAGCGGTTTTCCTTTGCACATGCAGCCTCTGGAGAGTAGCCTGCTTTTTAATAATTTTTGGTTTGTTTCTTAGAACCCTCGCCTGAATTAAACAATTTTGTAACTTCTCCACCTACACCACGGGTTCAGAAGCACCAGCATGACAAAGCTAATGTCTCCAGCATTCATATGCCACGCTCGTAGGAGCAACACAGACTTTCAAAAAGTCTGACTTGTACTTCCTGTGGGTTTAAGTGCATGTAATTCTTACGGTTTTTTAAAAAGTGGGTTTAGAATCACTTAGCATTTTCTAGGAAGGGAACTTGTCCTCTGTGGGTGTGCTGCCTTCGTTTCTGTGGGAGTAGGATGTGTGAGATTATAGTAAGAGACTTACTATGTATAACAGCGAACAGGAATTCTGCTGTGTTGCCTAATGATGCTTCTCTGTTACAGGCCCCTTCCCTTTCATCCAAGATAATATCTCGTTCTATGCAACAATCGGGCTTTGCCTTCCCTTCATTCTTGTCCTCATTATGCTCATTTGTCACAAGTACAAAAAGGTAAAAGCAATGGGAAAAACTCCTCTTGTCTCCTCTATCTGAAAAACTGCCTGTTGCTCACAGACTGTGTATCTCACCTCTGAAGCAATTCAGGTACGAAAGCCAGCTGCAGATGGTCCAGGTGACTGGCTCGTCGGATAACGAGTACTTCTACATCGATTTCAGAGAGTATGAGTATGATCTGAAGTGGGAGTTTCCCAGAGAAAACTTAGAATTCGGTAAGCGCTGAGTGTTCCAGATGCTTCTGGAGTATCTCCTGTTCCCTGGAAGACCTTCACAATACACTTACTCCCTGTTTCCCTTGGCAGGAAAGGTGCTAGGATCAGGTGCTTTTGGAAAAGTGATGAATGCGACAGCTTATGGAATTAGCAAAACGGGAGTCTCAATCCAGGTTGCGGTCAAAATGCTGAAAGGTACTGTACATACAGTGGGGTAATGTCCACAATGAGGCGCCAGAACGGAAGGCAGTTTCCCACTTCCCCTTCTCTTCTCTCCCATTATTTTCATGGTTTCCACCTGCCATGCTTCAAGGTTTCAAAGGAATAGGTTGTAGTCAGGGTCAACCAAGTCAAAAATATAAAATACAAGCCATGAATACATGAATACAAAACTCCACTTCTTCTCTCTTCAATTTTTCTTGGCTTCAGTATTTAGGGTTACAATCACTGCAGGCAAAAGACAAAAGTTGCCTCTGGGGTTTTTCTGGTTGTTGTTTTGTTTTGTTTTGTGTTTGTGGTACTAGGGACTGAGCCCAGGGCCTTTGCACTGAGCTGTACCCTTAGTCTTTGTATTTTTTTATTTTGAAACCCGATCTCACCAAGTCACTAAGTGCCCTGGTTGGGCTTGAATTTGCAGGCCTCCTACCTCAGTCTCCCAGAGTGCTGGGATTATAGGCATGTACCACTGTACTTAACTATCTGTTACATCTTGAAGTAACTCTGGGTAGAAGAGCAAATTGGGGCCCTCTGACTCCACACCTCCCTTCATTGCTCCATCCACTCCTATCCCACACCCACCCCATAACCCCTTATACCATCACTCACCTAGCAAGAGAACCCCCACTGGCTCTCTCGCTAAGAGGAACAGTGACTTATGTAGGGGCAAAGGGAAGATTTCTCCTTTACCTTCTGAAGTTTTGATGAAATGAACTGACAATAGGAAGATTAATAAGAGAGAAAGGCATACAAATTCATATTGTGCATGGGGAAAATCACAGCACTGGAATCTAACACAAAGTATGAGTCAGATGGCTAAAAGACTAGATAGTGAAGCTTTTATAGTATCCTGAGTTACAGAAAGGGACAGGAACTTGGATGGGGGCTTGGGTTTCTGGAGGATGGTGAGGACAAGGTCTGGAAGAGGTGAAAGTGTGTGTGCATCTGTCTGTCTTACATACATAAAGTCTGTTAAATACTGTCCTCAGAAGATACATGAACAGTCTTTCTGGGGACAGTGTCCTGAGCTTGGAGAATTTTAGTCTCATCTGTCCTGAGAATTGATCTTTGCTGGTGAGATTTCATAACAATTGCATTTCTTCTGGGAAGGGAGCTTTTTTTAGAGAAGGGAACTTCAGAAGGCTCCTCTACATGCTTTGGGTGTGAAAGAGGATTAAATGACAAGACAGTGGGCTGCAGGGGTGGCATGAGAGACCTTGAGACTGCTCCTTTCCAAAGTTGCCATACTTTCTGGTTTGGGGTGTTCTTTTCTGAGCTTCAACACCTCCAACCAACTAAACCCAGTGGGCATTTCTCAGTTTTCCTGTTACTTGATTTTTCAGCATAAATTGGCACTATTTATGGGTCTTTCCATCTCAAAGTGCTTTCTTCCTCCGGCTTCTGCATCACAGTATCCTTCTGGGTTTCCTGCTACTTCTCTGACTGAGTCTCAGTGCTTTGCTGTCTCATCTTCTTCCATCCGGCTTTGAGTGTGGAGTTCCTGTGGGCTTGTTCCTGGACCTGCACATGCTCACCCTAGGTGATCACCTTACTCCCCGGAGTCCTCCTGTATCCTGATGGTTCTCATGACTGCATCTCCGAGTGTCAGGTTCTTATGACCAAATGCTTAGATGTCTTAAAAGTCCCTTTAATTCAAGTTATCCAAACCGAATTCCCCAACCCTAGCCTTCCATCAGTACTCTCTCAAGAATTGGTATCAGGTGCCTGTGATGAACTACAGTCCACACATTTGGGTAAACCAGAAAGCCAGGACTTTCTTTGAGACTGGCCTCTTTCTCACCCGGCAGAAGCTATTCCTATCAGGTGTCCTGCTCAGTGCCTCTCAGATCTGTCTTCTATTTCTGCCCTCGTCCGGGCCTGTCTCTCCTGAATGGCTGCAACAGTCTCCAAAGCAGGTACCCTGTATCCACTCTTACCTCCGGGTGGATTTATGCCGAAGTCAGGCGGTGATGGTGATGAGATGAATACAGAGCATATCATATCATTTTCCTACCCAATCCTTCCCATGAGTTTCAGTTGCGCTCCAAATGGTCTACACAGTCTTGAATGACTTGGCTGCTGTCCAGCTTCTCCGCCTCTTATCTCAGCATTCCAGCACACTGCCCTTCTTTCAGTTCCCCAGAGCAGGGTACTCCTACTTCCTCAGGGCCTTTGCGCAGAAGATCCTTCTCCCTGGCCTTTCTTCCTCTTTCACTTAGGTATCATAAATATCACTTCTTCAGGGATGCCTTCTCTCTCCCCTACTGCAGATGAGCTCCAACCCCTGGAAGTTAGGGATCTATCTCAGTGGGTGAGAATATACTTAGCATGTGTGATGCGCTGGATTCAGTCCCAAGCATCACCACCCCAATCAAGTCTCTTACAATATGTTACATTAGCTCTGTGTTGGCTTTTCCCATAGAATTACTCATGATTGTAATTAAATGTTCACTTATTTAAGTAATGTCTTATCTGCTGCATTAATTCATGAGGCTCAAGAAGGCAGGGTCTGCGTCTCTCTTGCTATACTTTTTCTCTCCTCCTCCTCTCCCCCTCCTCCTCTTCCTCCTCTTCTTCCTCCTTCTTTTTCTCCTTCTTCTTTTTCTCCTTCTCCTTCTCCTCCTCCCTCTCCCTCTCCTCCTCCTCTTCCTCCTCTTCCTCCTCCTTCTTTTTCTCCTCCTTCTTTTTCTCCTTCTTCTTCTTCTTCTCCTTCTCCTTCTCCTTCTCCTCCTTCTCCTTCTCCTTCTCCTTCTCCTTCTCCTCCTCCTCCTTCTCCTTCTCCTTCTCCTCCTCCTCCTCCTCCTCCTCCTTCTTCTCTCTCTGTCTCTGTCTCTGTCTCTCTCCTCTTTCTTCAACAGTACTAGGAATTGAATGCAGGGCCTTTACACTGAGTGACATCTCCAGCTTTTAAATTTTTTTATATTTTAAGACATGGTCTTGTTATGTTGCTAATTTGCTCAAGCTGTGCTCAAAGTTGTGATCCTTCTGTCTCAGCCTTCCAGAGTGCTGGCATGATAGGCATGTGCCACCAGGCCCAGTTGCTTCCTTCTTTCTTGATCTTTGCATTTCTGTCACTTCAGGTTTCAAACTTCTCCCCTCCTCACCCACTCCACTGTGACTGCACCTGCCTACCTCCTATTTTTCTCCAGGTCCCAGTGTGGACACTGGGGGCTCCTTCCCCACCCGTCCAGGGCTATGTTAGCTCTGTTAGCTCTTTAATGAGCCCACAGCACCCTACATTCATTTGCCACATCTATTATAGTACTGCAGTCATACAGTAGTACTCTAACATACAGTTACAGTACTCACAATGTACAGTAGAACAGTTATAGTACTACAGTCATCTTCGTATCCATGGGGAATTGCTCCCACGACCCTGTCTGTTTATCCCACAATGTCAAATGCTCAGGTTCCTTTTGTATAATGGTGTAGTCTTTGCACAGGGCCAGCACACAACTTCTTGTACTTTTTAAATCACTACTAGGGCTGGGGATATAGCTCAGTGGGACAAGCACCCGTCTGGCAAGCGCAAGGTCCTGAGTTCAATTCCCAGTACCAAAATAAATAAATGAATAAATAAATAAATAAATCACTACTAGATGATTTCTAATACTTAATGCAATGTAAATGCTATGGAAGTAGTTGTTGTACTGCATTGTTTAGGGAGTAATGACAAGGAAGAAAAAGTCTGTATGTTTGGTGCAGATGCAGTTTCGTTATGCTCTGTGTTCACAGATGCAGAACTCATGACATTGAGGGCTGGCTGTCTATTGTAATGGCTTATTTACTTGTCTCCCTTCTCGAAGCTCCGAGAAGACAGGGCTACATCTTGGTCATATTTCATTCCCTGGCATTTTGCACAGTAGGCACTCAGTAGATACACAGTAGATACTCAGTAGAGGGACAGTTTAAAGTCACAAATCCCCGTCCAGTGGGATGCAGCTGAAGGTGTGATATGCTGGTGGGTGCTGGGCTCACACAAGAAGGTCCAAATCCAAAGCCAAGAACTAGGAGACAGGAAATGCCCCTCACTACCCAATCAGGACAAAATAGGTGATATCAGCACTCTGAAAAGACCGCCATAAAGTCTAAGATGTCTTCCAAATAACTGGACTTGGAAATTTCATTGAATCATCATTGAATATAAATAAAAGTTACTACTCCTGTAAGAAAGCGTGTATTGACTTTGGGGTGCATGGCTGGAACCTGGACTAAAGAGTCCAAAAACCCCCTCCTTGCTCTGGGCTCCAGCATCCACTTGGGGCAGGGCGGTCCGAGGATGTACACATCAGCCTCGATGACAGGAGCCCTCTGAGTTCATCAGTAACTACTTGCCTGCTGTGCTGCTAGCAAAGCTGTCTGGACTTGTCTCCACAACATGGGTGTATTGGCCGATGAATACATGCTACCCTGCTTGGCAGTCCTATTTCTCATCATCAGTAAAAGACTCTCGAGATTGGTAGGAATTAGTCCTCTTTGGGGTTACCAACAAATGGAAGGTTCTAGACATGAGAAGCACAGGTGGAACCAAACATCCTTCCTGACTCTCCTACCTTGGCTTTTTGTGCCTTCAGCTATCCAAGAATTAGAATGAATGAATGAATGAATGAATGATGAATGAGAGCAAGAAGTATTGTTTCTCCCTTCTGTGTATCTGTTAACCTCTGCTATGGAGGAAAATCATGTGTTATTATTATCTTGTTTGTTTGAGAGTCATGGGGCTGGGGATTTAGCTCAGCGGCAAAAGTGCCTACCTGGCAAGCGCAAGGTCGTGAGTTTGGTTCCGGTACCGGAGAAAAACCAAAAAAAAAAAAGAGAGTCAGCTCTAAGGGTTTTTGTATTGGGCAGTAGAGGAGATTCTTAGTAGAAAGGGACAGTAGATTCAACTCTGGTACCACAGTCTTTGAAATTCTTAAAGCACAGGATATTATTATTTAAAATTCATGTGTGTCTCCCCTTCTTATAATTTTGATAAGTAATGCAAGTCATATCTGACCTGGGGAAATTTTTAATTTATTAAACAACATGAAATTCTTGGGGCTGGGGATTTAGCTCAGTGGCACAGCACCTGCCTGGCAAGCGCAAGGTCATGAGTTCGATTCCTAGTACTGGAACAAAAACAAAAACAAAACAAAACACGAAATTCCTATTCTACTTGGGTTTGATGTTTCTTTACATCCCTCCATTGACAGAGAAAGCAGACAGTTGTGAAAAAGAGGCACTCATGTCGGAGCTCAAAATGCTGACTCAACTGGGGCACCATGAGAATATTGTGAACCTGCTGGGGGCGTGCACACTGTCAGGTAACTAGCTGCTACCAGAACCACCTAATACACACTATTTCAGCCTAAAGACAGAAGACTTTTATTCTTGTTCTTATTCTCTTTTCTCAGTCTCATTGTGGTCCACTCAAGTGGAGTTGGACATAGAGCACTCCACAATTCAAACAGATCAGTGTTACCTGTTTCATTGGGATGTATCATATAATTATAACTTGCTTTAAAAATATGAATGATCCTGAAAGTATATTTTGTGGTATCTGTGCTTCTCTTCTGCTTGCATAAGTGCAGTGATGAAAATAATTAGAGTCCAGCCAATGCCTCCACCAGGCTGCCTTCATACAAGTCATAGCCAAGGTGGGATTTCAAACTCTTTCCAGAATCCTCTGGGGATATATGCTCTGATTCTTCCACATCTACCTAGAAATACCCGCACTGGGTGCTCAAGGATCATTCTGGGACAGCAGGGCTGGAGATGGGACTAAAAGAACAGAGAAAAGAGAAAAATGGATCCAAGAGAGTATTGAGAATATATTTTTCCCTCCTCAGGGAAACAACAAATCAAGTGTGTTAGTCAGCTTTCCTTCACTGTGACAAAATACTGGAGATTATCAAACTAAAAAAGGAGGTGTTTATTTTGGCTCACAGCTTCAGAGGTCTCAGTCCACGGTCACTTGGCCCTATTGCTTTGGGCTTGTAGCAACATAGTACCATGGTAGGAATGCATGGTGGAAGAGGCCCATTCACCTTATGCAGGTTAGGGAGAAAAGAGAGAGAAAAAGAAAGAGAGAGGCAGAGAAAGAGACAGAGAAAGGCAGAGACAGAAACTGACAGAGAGAAAGAGGAGCTGGGGTTTCAATATCCCCTCAAGGACATGCCCCCAAAGACCTCCAGTGAGGTCCCACTCCTTAAAATTCCCACCACCTTCCGATAGCACCACTGGCTGGGGACCAAATGTCCAACACGTGGGTTTTGGGAGGACATTCCAGATCCAAACTATAGCACCAAGTGCTCACAATGCAGATGGCATACGATTCCCAGTTGGGGATGGAGAATTCTGGATGCCAGCGATAGTGGGGAGGCTGTGTGTACAAGGGCCCCCTAAAAAGTAAGAGGATGCTAATTTCCCAAAATGTTTGAGCAAAAAGCTGAATTTGTATGTAAAGGATAAGAAGAGCTAGGTTCAGAAAAAATATATGCCCAAAGTTGCAGGGGAGCTGAGCTCTCATTGAGTATGTTGAATGTTGCTATGAAGACTTCTTTAAGAAAAAAAAAAAAAAAAGAGCAATGTGGGGTTTGTGTACCTATAATGAAAACTGTCATTATTTCAGGACCAATTTACTTGATTTTTGAATATTGTTGTTATGGTGACCTTCTCAACTACCTAAGAAGTAAAAGAGAAAAATTTCACAGGACATGGACAGAGATTTTCAAAGAGCACAATTTCAGTTTTTACCCCACTTTCCAATCACATCCAAATTCCAGGTAGGTGTCTGGGGTAAGGTTTCATCATTACACGTGACAGGACATGGGCAAAACGTGGTAGCTAAATCCCTACTTCCCCACTGGGCAGTTTCAAAAAGCATGGTTTGGTCTAAGACCTAGAAAAGTTACTGATCTTTGCTACAGAGAAGCTCCCTATGATCTATCTCACTTAATATGGTTTTAGTTACCCTCGACCCACTGCATCCAAAACTATTAAGTGGCAAAGTTCAGAAATTTAAAAATTATCAGTTTTAAATACCTTTTAGGACAGTATATTTTATAATTGTTCTATTTTATTATCAATTGTTAACAATAATTAATGCTGGGGGCCTTAGAACATGGGAACACATCCCCTGTGGATAAGGGGGAACTCCTGTAGTTTCCCTGTTGATTGAGAGTGATGAGACCTCTCCCTTTCCATCAGAACAGGTACTAGATCTGAGACAAGTTTTTCTCTACTTGTTTCTAAATCACAACCTAGATGCATATTTGATCTTGGGAAAAGTGCATTACTCAAGCTGCCACACAAGGATTGGTAGAAAGAAGGAAGATTTTTTTCTGAAGTCCCTGATATATTCATAGAAAGTAGCTCCTGTCCTGGGACTATTGCACAAAAGGGTTCTGAACTCATAATCTGAATTTTAAAATATCCAGAGGGATTGGCTGGCATGTGGTGAGAGCTAGTGATCACGGGCTCTGCCACTGAGCCTCTCCCTCAGCTTGCCATGCATATTCTAGAACAGAAAGTTAAGCTATTTTCATGAGCCAGATGTGTGTTAGCAGCACTCTGGTCAGTAACTGGCGTCTGATTCGCTCCGGTCGTTTGGGTATTAAATATGCTAAAGTAAGTAATTTGGAATGTTTGTGATCAGAGAACATGAAGCCATTTTCCAAAGATATAAAATTTATAAATTAGGATAAGCTCACACGTTGGAATAAATTGAATCGTAATGTGTTTATGTAATTGGCACAAAACTCACTGAGGATTTCTGTATGACAAACTTTAAATGAGTTCTCCATTGTGTCTGTTTATTGATGCTATTGTATGTGGAAAGGCAATGAGCTTTACAAAAAGGAAACTCATGAAAAGGATGAAACTGGGGGTGCAGTGCAGTGGTAGAGCACACACTCAGCATGCGTGAGGCCCTGGATTCCAGTCCCAGGACCAAAAAACCCCCAGAAATCAAAACCAAAACAAACAAGCAAAAACATGATAAAACAGTTCATGTCTCTGTCAAAGATCTATATTGCCCCAGCTTTTAATGGGAAAATGGGTTGAATTTAGGAAACAAAGCATGAGGTATGATTACTAATCCCACTCTTTTTTAGCTTGTTGGTGTAGCAAATCATATGTACCTCCTCATGCCTAATTTCTCTTTCATAAAGGGTAACCTTAACACTTAGCTCGTAGGTGACAAAGCTTGTGTGATCACTCTTACCCTGGTCAGACCAGCAACCCCAATGACACAGATGTTCTTACTGTACACAAAAAAACTGACAAATTGAGTGTGTGTTAAATTTGCAATTGGGGTCCATTTCTCTGGTGAGTTATACTTTTAAATACAATGTCTGCTTAGAAGAAGAATGTAAACAATGAACAAACAAATTTCTCTTTAATTATATGCCTAGTTCAAGAGAAGTCCAAATACACCAGGACTCGGATCAATTCTCAGGGTTCAATGGGAATTCAACTCATTCTGAAGGTAACAGTTTTTTCTAATTAGTAGCACTTTCTAATGTCATAAAAATAGAAATAGGTACAAGATTTTGTGGTAGTTGTTTTTACAAAGTGCAATGGCAGAGATAATTTTTTTCTTTGGTAATGTCCATGATAAACTTTATGAATACATGTTTTCTTGAATGGTAGTAAAAAAAAAAAAAATCCAACAGTTTATCACCATGAATTTTATGTCAGTGATCAACTAATAAACATTGGGGACCATTTTACTTGGTTGATCCTGTTTGTTTGTTTGTTTTTTCTTGCAGTGGAGTTCAGGCTGGTCTTAAACTCACTATGTTGCCCAGGCTGGTCTCAAACTCATAGCAATTCTCCTGTCTCAGCCTCCCAGTGCTGGGCTTACAAGCATGTGCCACCACACCTAGCAGGTTATTTCTTTCAAAGTCATAATCCAATTAGAGCATCTTATTACCTAATAACTGGAAAAGTTGGTAAATTCTGGAGTCAGGCAGAGGGTGAGCTGGCTTTTGGTTCCTTCATTTTCTGACTGGATGGTTTTGAACAAGTTATTTAACTATCTGAGTCACAATTTCTCATTTATAAAGTGGGCCTAATAATACCTTCCTCACAGGACTGTTAGAAGGAATAAATAGAAGAACTTTGAGTGCAAAATACAATTCATAAGATGATAGACACTTGATTAGTGTGACAGACCTACCTACTGTAAAAAGGGTCTCAAGAGCTGGATGTGGTGATGCATACCTATAATCCCAGCACTCTGGAAGGCTGAGGCAGGAGGATTGCAAGTTTGAGCCTGTCCTGGGCCACTTAGTAAGACCCTGTCTCAAAATTAGAAAATAAAAATAAAAATGGCTGGGAATGTAGCCCTGGGTTCAAACTCCAATACTGCAAAAAAAAGTAGAAGGGTGATATCAAAAATTCCAGACTGCCCGGGAGGCTATCTGTCATCAAAGCAGCTAACGATCATACCTATAGCCAGAAAGAATCTTCCTATGGTTCTTCTTTCAGAGGCTGTCGACAGTTCACACAGGTCAGTCCTGGTAGTGCCAGGAAAATGATATGACAGCTCCTTGGATACATCCTAGCACCTGCCGAAAGAGTAAATTACAACTGATTTAACTTAAAGGCTTTCATCAGTAACTATACCCACAGGCTGAGCAGAAGGTGTTGCACTTATACACAAAGCAGGGCTGAAGGAAGCAGGACCATAGGCCAAGGAGCAGATTGATCATTTCGAAGTTACTTTCTCGGGGACAGGGAGACAGAAATACAGACAAGTAATTCATTGGTTAACAGCGGGTTAATTTTTAAAAATTTTTTTGCAAGGATTAAAGCAGAGGGAACTTCATTATCACACCAACTGAAACTGGTCGGTTTGGGGAAGTTGGTTATCTCTCCTGATTTCTCAGAAGGGTACATAGCTTCCTGTCTGCTCTGTGGTGTGGAGTCTTAGCCTGAGTGACTCCATGTTGGCTTGGTCTCTGGAGTCTAGAGCAGGAGCTCAGTCCAAACCAAGCACCGCCTACCAATTTTACTTAAGATAACTCGTCTAACTTCAATGGGCTTCTCATGGAAATTTAATAAGGCAACTTCTTAGCATTTTGGCAAAAGTGAGGACTACTCTATTTTATAGATGAAGTTGAATATGAAAACCAAAAGCGGCTGGAAGAGGAGGAGGACTTGAATGTGCTTACATTTGAAGATCTTCTTTGCTTTGCATATCAAGTTGCGAAAGGGATGGAATTTCTGGAGTTTAAGTCGGTAAGCCACTTTTAAAGTGAAAAGAATAACAAAAATATAAACAAGATAGTTATGAAAAATGATATGCACTTAATTAGGATTGGAAGATGACTGGCCTGTATGTTTTTCCTGTTTATTTTAACATGTCTTCCTGTCCTCTGTTTCCGTCACCCACCCTGTTCACTGCTGAAGTCATCTAGAATGTTACCCCAGCCCTCCGCTAATTAGAGCACGAAGGCCCACCATCCCCTATTAGGAAGTGGCTAGCACAGCCCTCCCAGGCTCTCCAAAGTCCCCTGGAACCTCCAGGGCAAAAGGTCAAAATTGGAAGCCTGGTAAGTCCCCACTGATGATGAAGAACAGCACTGTAAATCCCTCCTGGGTTACCGAGTTTTGGGGTGCTGGAGTCCCCTTCTGGAGGTGGTTTCTGGGTTCTTTCTGTCCTGAGCAAAGAATTGGTCAAGATGACCACAAATGATAGCAATGTTTTATTAAGGGTAGGAAAAGAAACAGGCTCTGCAGAGTGAGTTTGAGCCAAGTAAATGTAGAGGAAGGAGCGCACCCTACAGCATGAGGGTGGGCCGTTCTTGCAAGAGAGAACACAGGGGCAAAAACTCAACACAGAATGTTCTTTTTGTATCATCCACTCCCCAGGCTGACGTCAGGTCTGAGCCATCCTGTTGAAAACCAGCTGAAGTTCCCTCAAGAAATCCACGTGCAGGGCTTTGGGAACTGTTTGGTGCATGTGTCCTGGGGTTTTGTAATTAACAGGTCACATCTACTTTCCCAGCCCGCTTTGCTGTGCCCTAATCTCCTGTCTCAGTGCCTTTTAGGCTTTTTTCTGTCCTGAGCAAAGACTTGCTTAAGACAAGTACAAACAGTAGTAAAGTTTTGTTAGAGTTGAGAAAAGAAACAGGCTATGCAGAGCAAGTTTGGGCCAAGTAAAAGAAGGAAAAGGAGTACACCCTACGGCATGAGGGGAAGCCACTGTAGAAGTGAGAAAGCAGAGGCAAAAACTAATGTGAACCATCCTTTTTGTATCCACTCCTCAGGCTAATGTCAGATCTGGACCATCCGATCAAAAACCTACTCAAATTCTCTCAAGAAGTCCATGTGCAGAGCTTTGGGAACTGCTCTGAGCATGTGTCCCGGGATTTTGTAATTTACAGGCCACGCCTACTTCCCCAGCCAGCTTTGCCATGCCCTAATCTCCTGCCTCATTTCCCCCTGAGAGACACAAATCCCCATAATTCTTTATGGAGTAATGAGGGAGTAGAGTTCTTTCTTGTATAGCTTCTTCTGACTGGAGGAGACTATAGATCCTACCTACGAGGAGTATATACTCTCCCACTGCCTTGGGTGTTATGGCTCACTGACTAGGTTGAAGAAAAAAACCTGTCTGACGACAATGAGAAAAGTTAATAACTAAAGTAACTACTACAGTGGTACCTTGGTTCACAAATTCAGTTCTGTCCATGATGCTGGTCACAAACTGAACTGGACAAGAACCAAATCAATATTCCCCTTAAGGTCAACATGGGACCTATTTCATTTGATTTGCTTCTCATCCAACTCAGTTTGCAACCAGGAGCATGGAAAGAATCAAGTTGGTGAACTGAGATACCACTGTATTATGCTGGGGATGAGGAACCAAATGTGAGTGTCAGATTAGATTTCCACACTTCTTGTAGAGGACAAAGTATGGTGAAGAGGGACGTTCAGTAAATTATCCAGAGCCTGAGAGCCCTAGCCTTAGCAAGATTACTCACATAATGGAGCTGATTAAAAATGGGAGCCTCAATGTAGGTGCCCATTTAAGCTGTGGTGAATTAGGGTCATTAGTGACTCTACTTATCTGTATCTGAAGCAGTACTGGAGTCTTGCTTTCTGAAGAGGAGTCCCAGGTCATCCAGAGGTTCTCAGGAGCAGCTTTCTTCTTAGTCCTGTGAAAATTCTAGTGACTGCTTCCTATGTAGGGTTTTTATAGCTTGTCACTGCATCCCTTGAGGAAGGACCAGAATGGTTCCTCAGGAACTGGGAATAAGACTGGGGTCCTGAGGAGCTGTAGGGCTGCCCTTTTTGTTTCCTGATCAGCCTTTTGATTTCCCAAGGAGATTAAACATGTCTTTTTGAGATCCCTTATAATGCATGACTACAACCTACTTGGGAGGATGGACTGTCTCTAGGAGTTACAGAATTTCCTGCTTGTGCTTTATAGATGTTGCTATTCAGTCAGCAAGCCCCTTCTTCCCTAGTAGCAGAGTCGGTGGAATCCACAGGGCATAGTTTATGAGGTTTCCCATGGCTTGTCTTGGGGCCTGTAGTGAGAGGCAGTGAAGTCTTAGGTCCTTAAAATGGCACCCTATGCAGAAGGAGGAGGCCCAAGTAGCCCACAAAGCATCTCTTGTGAGACTGAAGAATTCACTAGACAGACGTGTCTGTCTGAAGCCAGGGTGATGGTATCGTCTTTCTAGGATCATAGAAGTGTTCAGCCACTTGATGGCTCTACCTAGAACTAGGTCTTGGGTCCTTACAATGGCACCCTATGTAGAAGGAGACCCGATTTGAGCCCACAAAGTGTCCCTTGTGAAACTCAAGTATTCATTAGACAGACATCTCTGTCCTAAGCACCAGCATCTTTTATAGAAGCATAGAAGAGAGCCCAAGTGAGGGCTTTTTGTGTCCTGACTGGGGCCCACTAACTCCTTCGGGAAGGGGATAAGCCTCGTGATGGCCCTACCTAGTCTTCTGAAACTCCCATGAGACCAGGGCGGAGTCTTTCTCCACTGACACCTCCTTAGCCACATTGAGCCACTTAAGGGCTCTACTTAGCAGGGTGGAACCACCTAAGAAACAGTATCTCTTGCATTTACCCCAAGAGTAAAAACTTTGGTTCTTTAAGGCAGTTGAGACAGAAACCTCTTTTTTGAGGGGGAAAAATAAAAACTTTAAAAATCCTAAGAATGACTCACAGTCACTTGTTTTTTTTTTTACAGTCACTTGAGTTAAGCTTTGCAGGTAGTTCTTTTTCCTGCTCAGGCTGTGAGGCAGATGTTTCTAAATTGGCTGCGTTTTGTTAGATGACACAAAGAAAGGGTCGAGCCTAATCCAGCAGAGGGAGGAAGCGCACATGGTATCTAAAATCAGAGCTTAGGGGCTGGGGATTTAGCTCAGCGGCAAAAG
>NW_004955497.1:7352810-7369031 GCF_000276665.1 Chinchilla lanigera | reverse complement strand
AAAAAATAAAATAAAATCAGAGCTTAGCTCCTGTCCACAAGAGTGAGGTTTTCTGGAGACCAGGAGGTCCCTCGAAATCAAACGTGGCACATCCCACGTGGGTGACCCAAACAGGCAGTCAGTTCCGTGATGACACAAGATGATGACCTCAACAGAGACAGTACCGTGAGGAAGAAACAGCCATCTAGGGGTCTAAAGCACAGGTGAGACTGCTAGCACAAAGAAGGAGCAAATTGGGGTAGGCAGCCGCTCAGGCAGGGTACCAAGTTACCAGCAGCTGTTCTTCTCCCAAAGAGTGAGAAGATTGAGCAAAGTATCACAGAACACAGAAACACGAGGACGGAACAGGCTCTCTGGCTATGTAACTCCACGGAGTGGCTGCAAACGGAAAGGAAGGGGGAGGCGTCGGGGTCAGGGGGCTGCAGGGGTATTTTCACGGGTCAGGTCCCCAAGGAAGAAAGCATGCGGAGCCAACAACAGCAGCAAGCGACCTTATTGTTTGGCCTGTATACATTGGCCGTTATCAGGCTTTACATTCCTGCATACTGGCCCAACTGTGCAGCACATGCGTGGTTGTCTCTGCTAAGGCATGCTTGTATACGTGTAACCTGTTGTGCGCATGTGCCAGACAGCGAGGTTGTGTCCTTATGGGTCTTCAGATGCCCCGGGCTTTGAAACAGTCTGCTGTGGCTCCCCACAGGAGATAAATTTGAGGTGGGCCTGTAGGTCTGTTACCAGTGGAGAGGGAAAAAAATTAGCATTTTAGAGAGAAACAACAGCAAAAAATGTGCCCACAGGACTTTACGTGCTACTCTTGGCTGGCTAAGCCAAATACGTAGCAGGTATTGGGAGGCTGGAGTCTCCTTCTGCAGGTGGTTTCTAGGTTCTTTCTGTCCTGAGCAAAGAATTGGTTATGACAAATACGAACAGTAGTGTGGGGAGCGACTGAAGCTGGAGACCATCAAGGCCTTTGTGAAGAACACAGCGCCTGAGGCAGGTCACGTAATAAGCTGTTGTGGTGTCAAGAACCCTGTGAGACAAGCCATGTGGATAAGATAATAGGCGGAGAGGCTCCACGTGACATTCAGCCTCCCAAGTGCATAAATAAATGTGCTGCCACCGCTGGAGTCTCTCCTCCTCCTCTTCCTCCTCCTCCCTCCCTCCTTCCCTCACCTCCTCCCTCCCTTCCCATACGGCTTCAGTTTTCTGAATTCCGACCCCTGTCACTTTCTCTCCATCCCGTCACTGCCCTCACCCTGGGAACATCGAGGGCTGTGCAGGACGCAGCGCAGTAGCAAAGTTTTATTAAAGGTAGGAAAAGAAACAGGCTCTGCAGAGCGAGTTTGGGCCAAGTAAAAGAAGGAAAAGGAGCACACCCGACAGCGTGAGGAGGGCCGCCATGGAAATGGGAGGACAGAAACAAAAACTCAGTGTGGCCTGTGATTTGGTATCACGCCCCCTCAGCTTATGTCAGGTCTAGGCCATCCTATCAAAACCTGCTCAGCTTCTCAAGGAAAGTCACACGCAGGGCTTGGGGAATTTCTCTGGCCACGTGTCCTGGGATGTTATGATTAACAGGTTACGCCTGCTTCCCCAGCCAGCCTTGCCATGCCCTAATCTCCTGTCGTACTGGGGCAGCTGGTTAGTTCGTGCACAGAACATTTGATCCAGGCACTGAGTGGAAGCCAAACCTCAGCAGGCTCTGCTTGCCGAGCTGGCCACCCTGAGCACCTGCCTCGCTTGCCGTGCTGTGCTGTGGGAGCCCTGGTCTCCACTGCCTCCTCAGTTGCTGATCCCAGATCCATCAGGGTGGCGGCAGCAAGACCCCAAAGCCTGCCGCAAGCCGTGGTCTCTCTCCTATTTGGGATTTTCCCCGTCATTGCCCTTCAACCCACACTCTCTGCCATTTCACGTCTCCTGCCTATGACCAGGTGCAATCCATCCCTTTGCTACCTTATGAACCATTTTCTTCCCTCTGTAGGGGTAAGGGATCCCCCCTTACCTCAGATTCAAGCTGTCAGTGTGCTGACATAAATTGGCAGTAGACAAATTAATAGGAAAAGAAGCACACAAATACATTTACTTCCGTGTATGCGTGTGGGGGGCACACAGACAGGAAACTCCAAGGGGCCAGATGACTGAAGCTGGAACAGTTTCTGCATGACAGAGAGAGAGGAGTGGGAAATGTAGACAACTTTAGAGAAAATGCCTCTGAGAGGAAATGGATGTGCACGCAAAGGATAGAAAATGCGGCTGGGCTGCAGCAGGCCCGAGGCCGGGGTTCAGTCTCTACCACGGAAAACAAACAAACAAACAAGCAAACTGACAGTGATCTCAGACCAAGTTCTTCTGGCATTGGGCGTGATGTTTGATTTCCTTCTCTTCTTCTGTGAGACAACTTTAATCTTCCTTGGCTAATGACATTTCAGTAAGGCATTTGATCAAAGGCACTCATGTTCCTCATTGGCAGATCCAGTGATCAGGGGGACAGGGAGCTGCAGAGAAAAGCTGCATCCAAAATCTACTGATTGGGGCTGGGGATTTAGCTCAGCGGCAAAAGCACCTGCCTGGCAAGCGCAAGGTTGTGAGTTCGGTTCCTGGTACCGGAGAAAAACCAAAAAAAACAAAAAACAAAAAACAAAAAACACAAAATCTACTGATTCCCAAGTGCTTAATTTAAAATAGTTGGTGTACAGGGCAGCATGTTTGGGGGTGACGTCCTTGGGCTCCTTCATCGCCTGTTATCTTGTCTTTATTTCCAAACTTTGTCCTCTTTTGTCTTTCGATCTCTTTTGTCTTCTATTCCTCTCCTTCTCTACTTCTTTCTCCCCTCTCCCCTCTGAAGTACATTCTGCTCTTCATCTTCCCTACCTGTTGTTTGGATTTCCCTTTCCTCAAGTTTCTTGCCGACCTTATTCATTACTGATAGTGCATCTCCATCCAGACAGAAGTGCTTCCACGAGCATCTTTGCAGATGTTGAGGCATCCACCTAGATCTTCTGGCCAGGTTTGCTGCCCATACTTAAGTAAATGTAGACAATCCCCACTTTCAAAGGCCTCATTTAAGATTTTACAATGGCGTGAAAGCCGTACACATTCAGTAGACACCGTACAGTACTTGGAGTTTTGAATTTGGTCTATCCCTGGGCGAGCGATGTGCAGTCTGCTGCCTTCGGTTCATGCTGGGCAGTGGCAGTGACCACAGCTCCAAGGTAGCCCTGTGGTCACAAGGGGACACACCTGATGCTGCTGGGCTAGGATATCCAATGGGCTACTTGTACTCAGTGCATTTTTGACTCACAATATTTTCAACTCACAGTGCTTCTGTTGGGATATATCTCCATTATAAGTGAAGGAGCACTAGTATTCAAACTACTCACAACTGGTGATCAAGGGCACTGTTTTTATTTTCTTCTTCTAGACTTCAATAACGTGAGACTTTGAAGAATGTCCAGTTTCTTCGACCTTCTCTCCTTCTGTCTTACTGTAGGCCTTTAGTTTTTTTTTTTTCTTTTTCAGTGCTGGGGCTTCCTGCATGCTAGGCAAGTGCTATATCACTGAGCTACACCGCTAGCCCTGGTGTTCCCAGTGAATCATACACACCACTACTATCTCCTGCCTCCTTCCCTCCTTGCTACTTCTTGGGTGGCTCCCCCATCTCCTGCATGGGCTCTTTGACATCCTCACACATTTGCTGAGCATGTACTACCTGCAGACACTGTGCCATGGGTGGGAGACACAGCCAGAGCTGAGATGGCTCATTGGCCCGAAGGTCATGTATTTGGTTGGAGAGAAAGAGACAAACTGATGTATGACGACACATGACATCTTTGATCACATGGACAAAGTGGTGTGATAAATACTGTGACTGAAGTAAGTCCTGGGAGCTCAGGGCAAGGATGTACACATCAGACCTGGCAGCACAGAAAAGGCATTCCGCAAGACTTTGTGTTCAGGCTAGAGAGGTTTTTGAAGGCAACAGAAAACCAACAGGGAACATGAGATAGGGAAAGGAGCCTGGAATTAGGAGGATGATTTCTGAGTAAAGGTAATGACTTGGATATTTTGATTGTGGTTGATGGAGTCGACTTTAGTGTGGTGAATATAGTACTTGGATACTCCTCTCTGAAATGCAAGAGAACTGTTTGGGTTGGAAATAGAGATGTGGGTGACGGTGGCCGCATCCCCAGGCTTGGATGCAATGCCTTGGTGGAGGATGTGGAAGGAGAGATGCATTTCTGGAAAGTGGAAGGACTCATCCTGGGGCCCTGGGAGAAACGTCTGAAACTGGCAGAGCAGAAGGAAGGAAACAGGAGAGCCACATACAGCATTCACAGAGGGAAGAAGCCAAAGCGGGAGGGCTGGCCAGTCTTCCCAGAGACCAGGCAGAACTCGGATCAAACCGGGGCAGGATGGTAAAGGGGGCGAATGTAAACGATGGCACCCCAAACATTGGTTTGGGACTGGGGAGAGGTCAAAGAGTGATGGCACCAGCATTTCAGTTTTTATGGGTTTTGCTTTTGTTTTTTAAACATTGCGGAGACCCTTTGGGTCTCAATGACAGGTGGTCTGTTCCTTTGAAAGTCTTCCTGCAAAGAGTTAAATTTTCTGTCCTTCAGTGAACGTCCTGACATCACTCAGTTCAGAGATTACCAATTCCACTTTAGTAAAGCCCCCCACAGTTGTTTGTTTCTTGAGTGCCTTGTTTGCTGTTACCCCATCTGGTATTTCCACATCATTTCCCAACCAGAAAAGAGATTACGTGTGTTCTCCCTTCCCACCCGGAGAGTGCCGGAAGAGCTTCAGAAATCCTCTTGGGGACTCAGCCCACCCTCCTGCCCTTCACCTCTCTCTCTTATGGAGAGCCCATCCCCTCTGGCAGTGTGAAAGATCGCAGTGGTAGCCATGGCCCCTGGGCTCGCTCCTTTTGTCTCTCCTGTATCCATCTTGTACCACGTTGTCTGTAATTCGCCGTGAGCTAGGAGCGAGATCACGCTCTGTGACAGAGCACTCTGGTAAATGACACTCCACTTTCATTCTTTCTAGTGTATTCATAGAGACCTGGCAGCCAGGAATGTGCTGGTCACCCACGGGAAGGTGGTGAAGATCTGTGACTTTGGGCTGTCTCGAGATATCCTGAGTGACTCCAACTACGTTGTCAGGGGCAATGTGAGGCTGCTATTTCTTCCTGTGTTTTCATGCTGCTTGTTTGTCTTTTGTCATTATTTCGGTAAACATCTGCACTCACTGTAGTGCATTTTTGATTCATAGGAACATAAAAAAAACCCTCATAGCAGTTTGCTTCCTTATGCTAAAAACACTTTTCTACAGCTTCAGGGAATAATCCATCTATGATAAAAGTTGAGTGAAATAGCCACACATCTACCCTTAGGACATCTAGTCCGAATAGACCCATTAGGGGCTTTCGAGTGCAATATTCACTTTAAAAAACAGAAATCTCACCACCTGTACTGACTTCAGTTCCCTTAGCTAAGAAAATGACTGTTACAATAAAGCATTTTTCAAAATGTACAACACATAAATTAAATATTAAGTATGAAATTTACAGGACATACTACTCAAATAGTTATTAAAAATATGTGCCGTCCTGTTATTGTTAATACAAAGAGATCAAAAACACCACTGAATCACGCGTATTAAAAAAATACTAAAGACAGATGTACTATTTACAAGAAAACTGCTAGAAATAGTGGGTTAATTCTGTATTTTAAAGAGTGACTTTTAAGAAGTAGAACACCTGGGGTAAAGCCCCTGTTCTGCTCCTTTTTGGTTATTCATTTTTGGGATTTCTCCCTTCATCATTGTTTCTGTTTGTGAAACAATAACCGCCACAGATGCTGATCCAGTCCTTACTATGTTCTAAGCATTCTTTGAGGTGTTTTACCTACATTAAGTAATTTGGTTGTCAAAGTACCCACTTTGTGGATGTGGAGACTGAGTCTCACATAAGTAACTTTCCATGATTACACAGCACATGGATCTGAACAGTGATAAGCCCTAATTCCAGCTTAACCTCATGGTACTGTGCTTCCCATGCACTTATTCTACAGGTTTGTGGGGATGAAACCAACACAGAAAGTGCCTGTTCAGGGTAAATGTCCATTAGATGTGAAAACTAAAACTAGATGGTATTCAGATGATCATTGTACTTGATTTAAAATCTTGGGCCTGGGGATTTAGCTCAGCAGCACAGTGCCTGCCTGGCAAGTGCAAGGTCGAGAGTTCGATTCGTGGTACTGGAAGAAAAAACAACAACAACAAAAAAATAAAATCTGCTCATCAGTTACTACAGCTGAAGTTATAAGTCTGTTGCACACACCTGTAATCCCAACACTGGGGAGGCTGAGGCAGGAGGACCGTTGCGAGTTCGAGACCAGCCTGGGCTACAAAGGGAGCTCAAGGCCAGCCTGAACTGCCTAGCCAGACCCTGTCTCAAAAGAAAAGAAAAAAAAAAAAGTCTGCTGGATGGTCCTACATAGATAAGCAGTTTCTACCCTACAAGCCGGCTGTGTCTGATGTGGCAAGGTGAATTCCATTTAGAACCACAGTTAATTCATTAATGAATGAAATGAAATGGACCAGCCTGCTCTCCCACTTGTATAGGATTTAAATGACAGTTTCTTTCTTGGGCTTTGATTTTACTCAGTAGATGAAATATGCTCCTTGACCCGTGACAGAAATGAGTGAATTCAAAATACTCTGCCCTGAGATATAGGTCACCCTGTGTCTTGATTCAAATCTGAGGCTGTGGGCAGTCAAAACCCACCTTCCGCACTGCGGGAAATTACGAAAGCCACAGCAGCCAGCCCGTATCACTTCTGGAAGTGATGCCGTAGCCCGCCTCCCTGCGCTCTTGGGTGGCATTTCCACTAAGCTTCTTCCAGGAAATGCTGTGGCGAGGCAGTCCGCTCATCGCAGAGTAAGTCCCACCTACCTCTGGGCAACTGACTGGCCCTTCCTTAATGGAAAGTGATAACTGCTGTTACATCTGCCCTCCAGGACAAGCCTTTGTTCCAGATGAGTTTAAAAGAAGTGAGTGTGTGTGTGTGTGTGTGTGTGTGTGTGTGTGTGTGTGTGTCTATGCACTAAGCTACTGTTATTGGAATGGTAGCTTGAAAGCAAAAAGATTGGCCTTAGGAAGATAATACATTTCAGCATTTACTAAAAGAAAAGAAGCCACGGGTGTGCGTGTGGAAGATTCACCCTGGGCTCTCCTCTGGGTTCATGCAGGCCCGTCTGCCTGTGAAATGGATGGCCCCAGAGAGCTTATTTGAAGGCATCTACACAATCAAGAGTGACGTCTGGTCCTACGGAATCCTGCTCTGGGAAATATTCTCACTGGGTACGTTGGGCTCTTCGCTGGCCTCCTGGGCGCTGCGCTTTTCGTGTTCCGTTCCCTCTGTGTCCCATCCCCCACTCCTTTACCTCCTAAGTGCAAAATACCGTGAGGTCCCCATAGCTCCCGGTCTTGCTTCTATCACAAAATGCGCCACTTGATGTGTTATTTGCTAATGTTCTTAAATCGGTCTCCTTGCTGATCCGTACCCTGCTTGGGGAGACTCGTGGCCACTTTCTGCGGTAGGACCAGCTGCAGGCTGTGTCTGGCAAGCAGAAACTCTCTGTCATCAACTGAACAAATAAACTGACGAAGGAATCAATGTCTTTGTGCTTTTCTCAGGTGTGAATCCTTACCCTGGCATTCCGGTTGATGCTAACTTCTATAAACTCATTCAGAGTGGATTTAAAATGGATCAGCCATTTTATGCTACAGAAGAAATGTAAGTTCACATCAGACTACAGATTGGTTGAAATCAGAAATTGACAGACTGTCTATTTCGAAATGCATGACCAAAAGAAGATAAAATAAAAATCAAAACAAGAATCAGATGATTCTTCTTTAAATAATAGAGACAAACTTTCCTTTACGTTTTAGAAGTTCTGAACTAAAGTGAACCTTGCCTGTTCTCAGAAGCACGTATTTTTTGGTTTTGATTCCTTTGCTGGAAGGATCCGGGAGATTAGACCGAATGTCCTACATCTCGTTTCTGTAAATGGATCCCTACCCATCACCTAATTTCTCCTTTCTAATATGAGTATAAAATCTAAGAGAGTCCTTGCCACAAAACACACATGCTATATATAGTGAGTTCTACGCAGTAAACAGTGTGGCCTCCCATGGAGAACTGGTCCGTTTAATTTCATTCAGATTTCCTCATTTTGGTCCTGTCACTTTTGCAGATACTTCATCATGCAATCCTGCTGGGCCTTTGACTCCAGGAAACGGCCATCCTTCCCTAATCTGACTTCCTTCTTAGGATGTCAGCTGGCAGATGCAGAAGAAGCGGTATGTAATAGCCAGGACTGGCTAAGACATGACCATAAAGGAAGTTGGTAATTTACAACACTTGTGTTGACTTCATAAGGTCCAGATGTACCAAGCTGTCTTTCTTACCACACTTTGTCTAGGTTGCCCTAGAAGAGTTGTATTGGGTTGAGGTATCTAATGACAGGTAGTTTTAGAAAAATGACTTTTTTCCTGAAGACCTCAGCCAATTGGTTAATAAATTAATAGCTTGTAAGGAGGGGCTGGGGATTTAGCTCAGCGGCACAGCGCCTGCCTGGCAAGCACAAGGTCGTGAGTTTGATTCCCGGTACCGGAAAAAAAAACAAAAAAAATAGCTTGTAAGGGACCAGTGCAGAGGATTAGATGACAAAATAAAATTTATCCTTCTAGAAAACACTGTCCTGGGGCTGGGGATTTAGCTCAGTGGCAAAGTGCCTGCCTGGCAAGCACAGGGTCATGAGTTCGATTCCTGGTCCCGGAAGAAAAACGAAAAAGAAAAACAAAAACTGGAAAACACTGTCCTTTTCTAACTCAGCATGAAGCATTCGAGTGGAGTACTCATACTGCCCAGTCATGTAATATGGCAGAGTGCAAAGAGCAATGGCCCGGCCTGGTCAGAGCTGAGTAC
This sequence comes from Chinchilla lanigera, assembly GCF_000276665.1. Taxonomy (NCBI): domain Eukaryota; kingdom Metazoa; phylum Chordata; class Mammalia; order Rodentia; family Chinchillidae; genus Chinchilla; species Chinchilla lanigera. Next base: position 7,360,038 of record NW_004955497.1, on the reverse strand, counting down.
CAGCTCTACTGTTCTACCTCCTCCCAGCCCCATCCGTTATGGCAAACCATTTAACCTTGCTCTGCCTCAGTTTCCTCCCTGTAAAGAGGAGGAAACTCCTCTGCCTGCCTACATGACCATGTGAGCTTTGGGGACCTGGAATTACTTTTCTAACTGTTCCTTTATCTGCAGCCTCCTAGTGAAAGGAGCTGTCCATCCCTACGTGACATGAACAAAGGGTGGGACCTTGAGCTTCCAATACCCGGTTCAAATCTGAAGTTGCTTAGTCTTTGGGGTGGGACCTTCCTCAGTTTCCTGGTGTGAAATATGAGACCAACAAATCTGAATTCATGGGGTGGGTGGTAAAAAAGCAATGAGATGATGAATGTGAGTTAGCACCTACTGAGAGTCAGTATCTCTTCATGAAATGTGCCTCTTTCTAAATTGTTCAGAGTCCATTCTCAATTTTGCGTTCTGTCTACAGACCTGTTCAGATGATGGGTATCCTTTTCTTCTGTTATCACTTTTTTAAAAAAATCACATAAATTAAATTATTGCCACAGAGGGCCGGGGATATAGCTCTGTGGCAAAGCGCCTGCCTGGCCAGCACAAGGTCCTGAGTTCGATTCCTGGTCCCCCCTCCAAAAAAAAAATTATTGCCATCGAATTGGGCAAAAAGGCTGAGAGATAGAAAGTTCCCATGGTGGTGGGGGTTGGGGATTTAGCTCAGTGGCACAGCGCCTGCCTGGCAAGCGTGAGGTCATGAGTTCGATTGCCGGTACTGGAAAAAAAAAACAACAAAAAAAGAAAGTTCCCATGGTGCTTGTAGACTGCGGGGAAGGTGACCTGCAAACAATTCATGGCAGTATGAGGTAGCTTACAAGAATTACAGAAGGAAATGAGAAGTGAGTTGTTGGAGTAAAGAGAAAGGATCGGGTGACATTTACTTAGGTCTCAACGAAGCTAGGAAGAAGAGGGAGCGTCTTGGCTCTTTGAGAACGGAGGGTGAGTGTGATACTGCAGGCTGCAAGGATAACGCTCTATCAGTGAAGTTCAAAGTGGAGACGTGAGTGGAAAATAATGGCTGTAGCCCGCATACAAGCAAGCGGAGAATATGGAAGAAAGCAGAGAAAAGGAGAGACGTGTAAAGCATGTGTGGAGGAGCAAGGCCAAAGACTGAACATCAGACAGCAGTTAAGAGGTGACCATGACAACAGGGATGGCCTGAGGCAGTGGCAGGTGAGGCGATGGGAAGAGGTGACAAAGATGTCCTAATCAATCCAACAAAATGAAGAAGAAAAAAAGCAAAAGGAATTTGTGGAGATAGAAAGCACAAGAGCCCGGTGTGGTGGTGTGTGCCTATAATCTTAGAACTCAGGAGGCTGAGGCAGGAGGATCCTGTGTTTGAAGCCAGCCTGGGATATACAGCGAGACCTTGTCTTAAGCAAACAAAAACAAAAAAAGAAAACACAAAATGACAAGAATTGGCAAAGCCATTGAAGCAAGAGAATTTCAGCATAAATAGAATTGTTATCAGACCAGGCATATTCCCTAACCTTGAAGCAGCGAAATGAAAATTCACCAGCAGCAACCCAAACAGCTCCTAGATTCAGATGCCAAGAACTTAAGAGCATGCTTCTTACAGAGGTGTTCGGTTGAGAGGCAGGAGGAGGACAGAAAAAAAATAAAAATGGACGTGGCCTATTAAAAGTTGTGGAAGTTAATCAGAAAGAAAAAGTAAAGCTATTTTCATTTTGGAAAAAAACTTCAAAGGCCATAAAACTCCCAGGTAAGACTTTGTCATCAGTCCCCTGTATTAATTCCACAATGAGCAGATTTCTCTTATAGCCTTTCTCTCTCTCCCTCACTCTCTTTTTTTTGGTACCGGGACTCGAACTCAGGACCTTGTGCTTGCCAGGCAGGCGCTGTGCCGCTGAGCTACATATATCCCTGGCCCAGCCTTTCTCTTTTATGTCTTTTCTACATGGCTCTAGAAGTTTTAGAGTAACACTTCATATCTAAGAGTAGATTTTGTTTCTAAGAAGAGACTCTATAAGGATACTCAAGGCTCTGGGTCCAACCTCACACCTACAAAAATAATGAAAGTACTGGACTCTGATTTGTTTCTCTACAAAGGAAAGGACTAAGATTGCTTTGTCCAGTAACATGTAGGATATTTTCTAAGGCTCCTGCACAGTAAAAGTAATCATCTCTGTGAAACAACCATTTTATTTAGATAGTTTGCCACGTGGGCACGTGGTGTATAAGTCTTAATCAGAAGGTCTCTTCCCGCTTTCAGATGTACCAGAACATGGATGGCAGTGTTTCAGAGCGTCCTTCCATCTACCAAAACAGGCGGGCTTTCGGCAGAGAGATGGATCCAGAGCCGCCCTCCCCACAGGCTCAGGCTGGGAATTCCTAGAGAAACAAATTAGTCTTAAGGACTTCATCACACCGCAGACCCTAAACGGGCTGCCGATTACCAAAACAAGGTTAATTCCATCATTAAAAGAAACTATATTATCAACTGCTGCTTTGCTGGACTTTTCTCTAGAAGCTGTCTGCAATTTACTCTTATTTTCAAAGGAACTTTTGTAAAACTGAGTAGTCTCATGCACAAGGTGGGAAGAGCCAATAAGTAGGTTTATTGGTGTCCCTTTCTCAGGCTGGCTTGAGGGAAAAAAATGTACCTTAAATATAGTATAATCTTGTAAATACAGAAAACAGAAGCATTTTGCTAAGAAGCTAATATGATTTTTAAAAATCTATGTTTTAAAATGATATGTAACTTTTTCAGCCACTTAGTGATCTATTTTATGGATGGAAATAAACTTTCTACATAGAAATACTTATTTTGGAATCATATGTGGGTGGGGCATTTAGAGTGTGAGCTAGCTGAAGTGGTGTGCAAGGCTTTGTATGTGCTTGTTTTCTATAGAAAGGACATTATTTTTTCAACAGATTCTTACTTTCTTTATTTTATTTTATTTTATTTTTTTGGTTTTTGGTTTTTCTCCCGTACCGGGAACCGAACTCACGACCTTGGGCTTGCCAGGCAGGCGCTTTTGCCGCTGAGCTAAATCCCCAGCCCCAGATTCTTACTTTCTTGCAGTACTTGGAGTACTTGGGTTTGTGGCTCTTGACCAGTGAGTGGCACCTCCAACCCTTTTAATTTTTAAATTTATTCATTTATTATGGTGATCGAACCCAGCTTTATGCTGAGCAATATCCCCAACCCTTTCATTTATTTTTATTTATTTGTTTTCTTTTGAGACAGGGCCTCACTGAGTTGCCCAGGTGGGCTCAAACTTGTGATCCTTCCTGCTTCGGGTTCCCTGAGTGCTACAGTTACAGGCATGTGCCACATGCCTGGCTGGTTTTTTATTTTTACTTAGTTTGTGTTGCTCAAAATGGCCTAAAACCTGTGATCCTCCTGCCTCCCGCCCCCCAAATAGTTGGGATTAAAGGTATGTACCACAGTGTCCACCTGCATCGTATTCTTAAGAGCATCTTTGACCCCTGTCTCACTGGGCTAAGGACAGGTGTCTGTTCTCTTCTCTGTAGCTCCCATTGGCCATGTGACTTGGTCCTCACATCCCATCCCTCAGGCTCATAGCTTAGCCGTGTGTGTGTGTGTGTGTGTGTGTGTGTGTACTGTTTTGTTGAGATGGGAATCTCATTATGCTGCCTGGAGGAGCCGACCACCACACCCAGCTTCCTTCTTTTTCCCTGGCCTCTGCAAGTGTCGTGGCAATGGATAAGGAAACTGGAGCTGTCCACCAAGCCTGGGATTCCCTGTGCTCTGCTTCCCGGCTGTGTCGGGGGTAATGCTGTGGTTTTTAGGGGAATGGAAAGGGGAGGTGAAGGGGAGGGGGAGGGGAAGAGGGAGAGTCGGGGGAGGGGGAGATTAGTAAAGCGCACTTCTGGGTGTTCCTGAGAGTGTTTCCAGGGACCATTGATATGGGTGATAAACTGTGAACAGGAAACCCCCTGGAATGTGGGTGGCACCATCCAACAGTGGAACAAAAGCAGGAGGTGGGCCCTCCGTGCAGGCTGGCTCCTTCTCACCCTCCCTGTTTCCTGGTCGCTGTGGGGTAAGCAGCTTCTGTCCATCACCCTTTCCAGCATGAAGTTTCTGCCTCACCACAGGCCTAAAGCAATGGGGCCAGCTGACCATGGACTGAGACCTCTGAACCCGTAAGCCTTTCCTCCCCTAAATTGATTTTCTCAGGATTTGGTCACAGCAGCAAAAGGCTAACACAACCGTCTTAACCATTTTAAAAACACAATTCAGCAGTGTGAAGTATATACACATTGTTGTGAAACAAATCTCCAGGACCCTTAGTCTTGCAAGTCTAAAACTCTGTGCCTACTAAATATTAAATCTCAGTGTCTGGTAACTACTGTTGTGCTATCTCCATGAATGGGCCCATTCCGCACACACCATATAATTGGAAGCATATAGTATTTGTCTTTTCCAAGACTGGCTTTTTTCATTTAACATAATGTCCTCAAAGTTCATTTGTGTTATGGTATATGTCAGAATTTCCTTTCTTTTTAATGCTTGCATAATATTCCATTGTGTGCATATAGCACATTTTATTTATCCATCCATCTATCCATGGATATATGGCTTGCTTCCACCTCTTCGGTAATTATGTGTGAATTATGCTACCATGAACATAGGTGTGAATATATCTCTTCAGGATCCTGTTTTCAATTCGGGCTTAATAGTCCCAGATATTGCTGGATCATAGAGTAGTTTTACTTTTAAGGGTTTTTTTGTTTTTGTTTTGTTTTTTTGAAATACGGTCTCACTATGTAGTGCAGGCTAGCCTTGAACTCACTATGTAGCTAAGGCTGGCCTCAAACTTGCAGCAATCCTTCTGCCTCTGCCTCCCAAGTGCTGGGATGACAGCCATACCCAGCACGCCAGGCTTGTTTATTATTTCTAAAGGCTCTGTTGTAGTGATCATGTTTCTTCGGCCATCCAGTGTCAGTGCCAGGTTCAGGGTAGACTCACTGCCATGTAAGGTGTTGTTACTCCACAGTGTACACATCTAGGGAGATTCAGCAGGAGGCTTGGCCTTCTAGCCGTGGATGGTCCTTGACCTAATCTAGGCTTGTTTTCTTATTCGGGACCTAATACGGTTGTTTTCTTATTCGGGAGCTTTGCACCTGGGCTAGATCCGGACCAGGATGAGCAGAGGAGCCAGAGCTTATGAATACAGTGCCTGTTCTGCCGGGAGAGTCAAGCTAGTCCCATTCCCCCATCCCAGGAGCCGCTTCGATCCTTCCTCTTTCTTGAGCCTTGGTCTTCCGCCTCCGTGCGAGGCAAGCAGTACCCTTTTAAATCCCTGACTCACGTGATCCTGGGGAAAGAGGGCTGCGTCTGCTCTGCCTTCTCTAGAAAGGCCTGTCTGTGCACCCTGCCAGTGGCTGCTCCAGCCTTGAACGCTTTGCAGATTTCTTCTCATTCCTCCACTATTCCAGTAGGGTTGAAGGAGGACATAGTCACAGGCTAAAACTCCTCTTGAACAGCTCGTCACGAAGTGCATGTTGATGATGACAGGGAGACAAATCAGTGTGACTTAACGTTCACAGCAGTGTCCTCCTTCTCCCTCAGCCTTGGTGATTTTGGTCAAGGCAAATTCACATTTTCTGTGTGACTTCCTGGTGGATGGATTCAAACAAGTACGTGGTAGCTGGTATCACCGAAGGTGCAGTGATAGTCAGTGAAGTATTTCGGTTCCTCACAAATGAACACCCCCTTGTTTGTGACCTTTATAGTCTGTGTAGATGTCTAGATCCGGCTTTCTTTTAAACATAACATGATGCTTCTAAGATTTACTCACAGTATAGGTTAAGCATCCTTAATCCAAGCCGGGCGTGGTGGCGCACGCCTGTAATCCCAGCATTTGGGAGGCTGAGGCAGGAGGATCGTTGTGAGTTCAAGGCCAGCCTGGGCTACAAGGTGAGCTCAAGCTCAGCCTGAACTGCATAGCGAGACCCTGTCTCAAAAAGACAAAAACAAACAAACAAACAAACCCCAAAAAACAAAAGCATCCTTAATCCAAAAGTCTGAAATTTAAAATGCTTCAAAATATGAATATGGAGGGGAAGGAGCAGGTGCTACAGCTAGAATCCAGTCCTCTCACTCTACCACCAGCCCCCAAATCAGAGACCTTCATGTCACCATTGTGTGTCACCAGTGGAAAATCCCACACCTGACCTCTTCTGACAGGTGACAGTCAAAACATGGCCTCACTAACTTTATGTTGTATAAAATTACTTTCAGTGTATAAGGCACACGTGAAAAGAAAATCAATTTTGTGTTTGAACTTGGGTCCCACCCTTAAGATATCTCATCATGTATATGAAAATGCTCCAGAATCTTATAAAATTCCAAATGCTTCTGGTTCATAGCATTTTGTATAAGGGATGCTCAAGCTGTATTCCAGGGACTCAAATTCCTTCATTTCACTGAAGTGTCCTGTAAATATGCAGACACCACTAGTTATACATTCCCACACTGGTGAGTCGTCAAAAGATTTCTTGAATTGTGTAACGGTTTACAGGTGTCCCTGATAGAATTGTACTTACAATACACCTCTGTGGATGCCAAATATGGCACTTGCAAACCAGCCTTCTCTGGAGGAATGACGGTGCTTAAAAACCACCTAATGGAAAATGAAATTTCACCCTCATTAAGACCAACTCTTCCTGCAGATTCAGTTTCAGTTTGGGGCAGGCTGCGTCCTTGAATAACTGCTCATGTTCACCAAAAGCCCAGACCACAACTCCTAAACACACTTCAGAAAAGCATCGCCGCGTAGCTGTGGCAGCCCTCGGTCAGGCTTTGGCGATGATTTCTGCCAGCAGATGGCGCCCTAGCACCACAGTTTGTAAACTGATCCTCAGTCACCAGGCCTGATTTCATTGTCCCTCTTCACCCTCTTCTGGAAGGGCAAATTTTAAGTAGCAGAGCTAAAGAAAAAGTCAATCCGTTGGTTAGAAGGAAAAACAATGCTCTGTGCAGATTATTTCATTTATTCCGAGTCAGCTGTGACCATGGTAATGAGTGCATTTTATGTGCTTTGTTTATCCCAATCCCAGCATCCTCTGTGCCACATCTTAATAAATAGACATGATATAAAGTTCACCGTTTTAACCAAAGTGAAGTGGGCAGCTCAGGGTCATGATGTACAATCACACAGCTATGCAACCACCACCACCACCTCCCCCTCCC
>NW_004955497.1:7350954-7352543 GCF_000276665.1 Chinchilla lanigera | reverse complement strand
CTACAAATGACTCAAGTTTACCTCTTCTTTACAGCACAGTAATACTCCCCTGTGTAAATGCCACATTTCCTTAGTCCATTCGTTTATTGATGGACGTCGTAATGTAACTTCAAATCTGGACTTGTGAGCCTCCACCTTTGCTCTTGTTACACAGGATTGCTTTGCTACTCCGGGTTTCTTCTGATTTCATATGAGTTTTAAGATTATTTTCTTTAGCTCTCTGAAGAATGCTATTGGTATTTTGACTGGGATTCCATTAAACCTGTATAGAAATTTTAGAAGTATGGCATTTTTGATTCATCTAGTCTGCTTATCCAGGAACAAGGGATATCTTTTCATTTTCTGATATCCTCTTTGATTTCCTTTTTCAGAGTAGAAGTCTTTCACTGTCTTAGGTTAAGTCCTAAGTATTTAATTTTTCTTTGTTATAGAAACTCTCTTGGGGGCTGGGGATTTAGCTTAGTGGCAAAGCGCCTGCCTGGCAAGTGCAAGGTCATGAGTTCAGTTCCCGGTACCGGAGAAAAACCAAAAAAAAAAAAAAAAAAGAAACTCTCTTGGTGCAGTTGTGAATGGGTTTTTAAAAATATTTTTCTTGGGGGATTCACTATTGGAGCAGGAATGCTATTTATTTCTCTGTGTTAAAATTGTATCCTGTTACATTGCTGAATTTGGTTATTAAGTCTAGGAGTCTTTTGGTGGAATTTTGTGGATCTTCTATGTAAAGGATCATGCCTTCAGCAAATAATGATAATTTGACTTCTTCCTTTTCTGTACGTATCTGTTTTATTCCTTTTTCTTGCCTAATAGCTCTTGCTAATGTCAAGAGTGGCACTAGGGGGCATCTTGTCTTGTTCTTGATTTTAGAGAAGTCTTCAGTTTTCCCCCATTTAACTATGATGTTGGCAGTAGGTTTGTCATAAATGTAGGTTTAAATGTCATAAATGTAGTAGGTTTATCAGATTGAGATAAGGTCTTTTTATACCTATTCTCTCCACTGTTTTTTATCAAGAATGGATTTTGGATTTTGACCGACTTTTTTTGCATCTCTTGAGATGATCCTATGATGGTTTTCCTTGCTTTTGTTTATGTGATGCTTTACAGTTATTGGTTTGCATATATTGAACCATCCTTGCATGCTCACAATAAACCTGTTTAGTTATGGATGAACGATCTTTTTGATGACTTGTTGCATTTTGTTTGTAAATATCATGTTGAGGATTCTTATGTCTATATTCATTAAAGATATTTGTCTATAGGAATCTTTTTTGGTTGGATCCGTGTCTGATTTTGGAATCAGGGTAAAGATAGCTTCCAAGAATGACTATAGGAGTATTCTTTCTCTTTCAATTTCTCTGAAGAGCTTGAGGAGTATAGGTGTGAGATCTTCCCTGAATTTTTTGAAGCATTGAGCTATGAATCCATCTGGACCTGGCTTATCTTAGTTGGCAGGCTTTGTATTGCTGCTTCAATTTCATTGCCTGTTATTGGATCATCCAGGCTTTTAAATCTTCTTGATTCCATCTTGGTAATTGATACATATCTGGGAAACTATCCATTTCTTTTGAATTCTTCAATTCATCAGTGTATAT
>NW_004955497.1:7344426-7347939 GCF_000276665.1 Chinchilla lanigera | reverse complement strand
TTCAGTTTTCCCCCATTTAACTATGATGTTGGCAGTAGGTTTGTCATAAATGTAGGTTTAAATGTCATAAATGTAGTAGGTTTATCAGATTGAGATAAGGTCTTTTTACACCTATTCTCTCCACTGTTTTTTTTTTTTTATCAAGAATGGATTTTGGATTTTGACAGACTTTTTTTGCATCTCTTGAGGTGATCCTGTGATGGTTCTCCTTGCTTTTGTTTATGTGATGCTTTACAATTATTGGTTTGCATATATTGAACCATCCTTGCATGCTCAGAATAAACCTATTTAGTTATGGATGAAAGATCTTTTTCATGACTTGTTGCATTTTGTTTGTGAATATTATGTTGAGGATTCTTATGTCTATATTCATTAAAGATATTTGTCTATAGGAATCTTTTTTGGATGGATCCGTGTCTGGTTTTGGAATCAGGGTAATGATAGTTTCCAAGAATGACTATGGGAGTATTCTTTCTCTTTCAATTTCTCTGAAGAGCTTGAGGAGTATAGATGTGAGATCTTCCCTGAATTTTTTCAAGCATTGAGCTATGAATCCATCTGGACCTGGCTTATCTTAGTTGGCAGGCTTTGTATTGCTGCTTCAATTTCATTGCCTGTTATTGGATCATCCAGGCTTTTAAATCTTCTTGATTCCATCTTGGTAATTGATACATATCTGGGAAACTATCCATTTCTTTTGAATTCTTCAATTCATCAGTGTATATGTTTGCAAAATAGTTATTAAAAATCTGGATTTTGGCAATGTTGTCTTGTTCTTGATTTTAGAGAAGTCTTCAGTTTTATTGTGATTCTTTGGTCTCAATTTGATTTATTTTTTGCTCTGATATTTGTAATTTCCTTCCTTATACTAGCTTTGAGTTCAGATTGTTCTTGTTTTTCCAGGACCTTGAGTTGCATTGTTAGGTCATTTATATGTGCTCACTCTGTTTTTGTGATGTGGGCATTCAGAGGTATGAACTTCCCTCTTAGTGCTGCTTTCCTTGTGTCCCAGAATTTCTGGTGTGTTGTTATCACTGAGTTCTAGAAACTCTCTTATTTCTCCTTTAATTTCTTCTGTAACTCATTGGTTGTTTAATAGTGCATTGTGTAGTTCCATACATCTGTACAGTTTCTGTATTTTTTTCTGTCATTAATTTCTGGATTCATTGTGCTATGATCTGATAATATACATGGTATAATTTAAATCATTTTTCATTTACCAAGATACTTTGCTTTATTGGCTAATATGTAAGTGGTCTGTTTTGGAGAAAGCCCTGTGTGCTGTTAAGAATGTGTATTCTGTTATTGTTGGGTGAAACCCTCTGTAGACATCTGTTAAATCCATCCATTTGAAGGTTTTGTTTAACTCTGTTACAGTGGTACCTTGGTTCATGAACTTAATTCTTTCCATGATTCTGGTCACAAAGCAAATTGGATGAAAAACAAATCAAGTTCTGGTTAGGTTCAATATTGATGTTATGGGGAGATTTGATTCAGTTCTTGCCCAATTCAGTTTGTGACCAGAGTCATGGAAAGAATTAAGCTTGTGAACCAAAGTACCACTGTATTACTTGGTTGATTTTTGGTCTAGTTGATCTATTTGTGATAGTGGGGTATTGAGGTCCCCCACTATAATTGTGTTTATGTTTATCTGAACTTTTATGTCCAGTAGTACTTGTTTAATGAAGTTGAGTATGCTGTTGTTTAGTGCATATATGATAACACTTGTTATCTTTTCTGGTGGCATTGTTCCCTTAACCAATATATAGTGACCTTCTTTGTGTCTTTTGATCGGTTTTGGCTTGAAGTCTGCTTGTCTGAATGTAAGATAGCTACACCTTCTTTTGGGGGGTTTCTGCTGCATGGAATATTATTTCTATCCTTTGATTTTTAGTCTATGTGTTATTTTTTGGATTGTACATGTTTCTTGTATAGTGCATATTGTTGGGTTTTGTTTCGTGATCCACTCTGCCAATTTGTGTCTTTTGATTGAGGAACTGAGACCATTGACATTAAGAGTTATTACCGGAAGGTATTGACTTATTCTTGTCATTGGCTTAGTTTCCTGTTGTTGATTCTTATCTTTCCCTTCTACTTAACTGTTCGCCCTACCTGCTGTATTCATTCTATTAGACGTTTTGTCATGGTTAGCTTCACTATCTCTTTCTAGGATATTCTTGAGAATTTTTTTTGAGTGTTAGTTTGGTGGTCATAAATTTCTTTGGGTGCTCTTGATCAAGGAAATATTTTATTTCTCTATCAATTTTCAAAGGCAGTTTTGCAGAATATATAAGCCTGGGTTGGAAATTGTTTTCTTTTTGGGCTTGAAACACTTCACACCAAGTTCTCCCAGCCTTTAAGGTTTGTGTTAAAAAGTCTGTAATTTTAATGGGTTTACCCTTATAAGTGATTTCTTGCTTTTCTTTGACCTCTTTTTTTTTTTTTTTTTTTTTTTGCTTTTTTGAGACAGGATCTCACTGTATAATTCAGCCTGGCCTTAAATTCACTTTGTAGCCCACGTTAGCCTTGAACTTGCAGTGATCCTCAGCCTCCAGCGTGCTGGGATTATAGGCATGCACCACCACACCTGGCCTTCTCTGACCTTTTTAAAGATTCTGTTCTTGTGTTGGGCTTTTGGAATTTTTACTATGATATGTCTTAGAGAAGTTCTTTTCTAACTGTGGCTACTTGGGGTTCTATATGCCTCACTTATGTAAATGTTAAATTCTTTTCCCTTTGGAAAATTTTCTGTTATTATTTCAGTTATCGGGTTTTTTATGCCATTTATGCTATCTTCTGATTCTTCACTACTTTCAGTTAATCTTAGATTAGCCTTCTTTGCAATACCTGGACTGTTGGATCCATTTTCACATTCTCTTATTGTTTTTATGATATCTCTTCTTAATTGGTCACAGACAGCAGCTCTGTGTTCTAGTTCTGATGCTCTGTCCTCACTCTGGCCACTTCTCCTGTCCATGCTTTTGATGGAATTTTTAGTCTCCTGAATTTCTCCTTAGAGTCCATTTTATTGGCTCATTGGTCGTTTATGTTTTGCATCACTGTGTTTAGCTCTACTAGCTTTTCAGTGTCTTCTGTAGACTCACTGATCACTGTATTTATTTGGCTCATTATCTGTTTACTTATATCTTCTGAAATCTTGCCAAGTGTCTTATCGATGTTTTGTTATCTCTTCTGTTACATTTTCCAATAATTCAGCAGTGTGGCTTTTGGTTTCCTTCCCTGCAATGCTCTGTGGATCGACTTTGGGGGACTTGGGGAGTTTTTTTGAGGCATTTTGTTGCCTTGTCTTCTCATGTTTCTAGTTGGTTTGTTGTTTATATTTTTGTGTTGAGGCTTGCTGGCTGACTATAGTGGCAAGCTTTGTTGCTAGTATGGAGACTTCTTTAAGTAATGTCTATTTTTCAGTGGTGCTCTCTGGGCCTGACTAGCTATTGGCCTTTGTCCTATCCCAGGATCCAAACAACTCCATTAGCTTGGGAGGAAAGGTTGTGG
>NW_004955497.1:7330416-7342105 GCF_000276665.1 Chinchilla lanigera | reverse complement strand
TAGTGAGACTCTGTCTCAAAAAAAAATATATATATATATATAGAAAGGGCTGGGAATGTAGCGAAGCAGAGGAGGAGGCAGAAAAGGAGGAGAAGGAGAAGGAAGAGGAAGGCAGAGGGAAGGAAGAAGGAGGGGAGGGAGGGAGGGAGATGAGCTATTGGACTACATAGAAGAGCTTTCACAAACAAGGGAAAGGAGATGTGACTCCATGGTGGCAGAAAGCAAACAAGAAAAAACTCTGGTTGGTCCAAAGGAAATTGTACACTTGTGATGTTATATTAGTCAGAACCTATATAGTATTACGTGACCAGAACCATGTTGGGCATGTGGCATATTAATTCATTTAATTTTTGCAAAATTTCCACGCAAAAATATTACTGTCCCCATTTTACAGATGAAGAAACTGAGGTACAAAATAGTTTGGTGCTTTGCCACCAGGTAGGTGGCAAGTGGTGGAGCAAAGATTAGAACCCAGAGCTGCTGGCTTCTGAGTTCATGCTCTGGACCCTGAACCTATACTGCCCCACACTGCATGCTGACCATGTGATGCAGTATTTTTTTCATGTGCATAACTATGCGATACTCTTTCATATGCATAGCACAGATACTCTTTGTGACGGCTGTGTCTAGATGTCTCCCAAAGCCTCATGCAGTCATGGGGGGCAGGCTTCTCCAGAGGTAGCTGAACCGAGAGTTTGTGACTGATCCATGGTGCAATGCTGGGATTAAGGGTGCTGGGATTAAGGCTGGGTGATCACTGGATCACTCTGCTGATTGAATTGGCACCACCCTGATCCCAGCAGTCTGGATAAGATAAAAGGGGCAGAAAGAGGCTTGTTCCCCGCCCCCTCGCTCTCACTTGTTGCTTTTGCTGTCTTTTGCTGCCGTGAACCGTTGCCCCTCTGCCATGTGCCACCCTGCCTCAGAGCCATCTGATTATGGACTGAAAGCTCCACAAACTGTGAGCTAAATAAACCTTTCCCCCTTTAACTTTGGGTGTCGGGTATTCTGTCTCAGCAACGAAAGAAAAGTAACCAACACACTCTTCAACTTACGATGGTGTTACATGTGTCTTAAGTTAAAGCACCCTGGGTAGAAATGCACGCGTTCCATCTAACCTATGACACATCTGAGCTTAGCCACACATGTGGAGCATCAGCTGCGTCCTTTTGATCACGGAGCTGTTTGGGAGCTGTGGTCAGTGCCGCCCCACAGCATGGACAGAGAGGATGGACCCTCATAGCGTCCTATGGGAAGTCCAAATTCAAATTTCCGTGTAGGATTTCTACTCAATGTATAATGCTCCATACCACCTTAAAGTTGCAAAGTCCTTCCACTGAACCATGGCAAGCTGGGGACTATGTGTATACGTATTAATGTTTTCTTCCTTCCTGTTTGAAGAGCAAACCTGGTACCAGACTTACCCATTTGAAAAGCAAATTTCATCTGCTTCTTTTTAAAGGGTGAGGTCTCAGTGGCCCAGGAGCAAGGAAGAGACCCCAGCTGAGCGACACTCTACAGAGTTAGGACAAGATCATTGCTGCGGATCAACTGCAGAGAGACTGTTGTCACCTGCTTCTCGCAGACCACAGAGGCTAACCTGACTGCCGTATCATCCTGAAGCTCTCACAGTCACTTGTGACTCATGTGGAAGCAAACGTATACAATTTTTGGCAATATGCTTGCATGTTTAATTCTAAAGGGAAATAGCAGTAGCTCTTATTTTTAAATTCTGACACCTGCTTTGTATTCTTTTTTTTTTTTAATGGTGCTGGAGATTGAACCCAGAATCTCACAATGTTAGGCAAGCACTTTACCACTGAGCTACATGCCCCCCTACTTTTCTTTGATGATATCTTCCACATTATTTGTTCTGTGTACATGGAAGACAGGGTGTGAAATCTAATCTAGTGGCCAACTGGCCAACTGACTCATTCCAAGCGAGCTCATTGCCTGCCCAGTGCAGTGTAGTTCTAGGCTCCCAGGAAACGGAGCGGTAAGACACAGTCTCTAGGCAGATGGAATCCCTGGGAACAAAGAGATTATACGAAAGTAAATAAACAAATACAATAATCAAGGTGATTTCAGATAAGGATAGATACCTTCAAGAAGAAAATAACACGTCATGGTGCTCAAGAGATTACTGACAATGGGGCAGAACATTTCTGAGACCCCGTCCTGTTCCACCAGGTTTTTTATTAAGTGTCTATTGTGTTAAGTGCTTGGAACACCAAGGAGTGACACATCGCACCCGCTGTCCGGCAGCGACAGCAGATAGGAAATCAGATTCCAAGTGGGTTGACCTGTAACCCGTGTGAATTATCAGGGAGCACTTCCCTCCGGGGATAACAATGGCATTAAAATGTTGGTGACACCAAGAGTCCATCTAGCTCAAGTGCTGGGAGGGAAACATGGCCCCTACTGGCTTTGATTATGATAATGGCTTGGTTGGAAACTGCTCCACCTGCAGAAATCTCTGCTCCCTGGATTAGGACATTAAGCCTGGGCTGGGGTGTAGGTCAGTGGTAGAATGCTTGACTAGCATGCATGAAGCCCTGGGTTTGATCCCTAGCACCGCCCAAAAAACCCTTTAAACCCGTGTTTGCTCATTACGCAAGCATCGCAAACCTGCTTCTCCCAGAGACATCTCAGACACGCTGAGCTGGTGTGGCCTAAAAAGCAAGCTGGTGTTATATTCGGGAAATCTAACTTGTGAGTGAGTCAGCCTCACTCACGAAGAGGGGACCCGGAGGACTCGCTGCTTCCAGTCGAGCACCAGCGATGGACATGAAAAGGTCAACTCCATGGGCTTTGGCGAGTTGATGGGTGCGTTTGGGAACGTCACTGAGAGATGTCCACGGACTGCAGCCGCTGTCTGATCCCAGCGCCCGTTCTCGGACTTGGAAGATTTGGAGAAGCACTTTTTTGCCTTTATTGACGCTCTCCCTCGGTCAGGTAAGGCTTCAGGGTTAGATGTTCTCTGCAAAGGGATTTCAGACGCACTTGTCAAAATAGTGCTAGATGTCTTAGTCTAGTTGTTCATACCTGATATATTTATTTAGCTGTTTTTCTTGAAAGGTTCAGTTAAGTTTCCTCAGAGTTAATAAACAAGTGAAGCATTTGCCAAATGTTAAGCCAAATGCAGAGGGAAGGAACATAGGTGGGCTGAGGTAAAATGGTTGTTAAATATTAGTGGGGGGTGGTCATAAGAGAAGACCGGGTGAAAGATCTCACAGTGATTTAGGGGCCAAAGTTCAGGCTGAAGACTCACCCCTCTCAAACACCCGGTGTTCATTTTGGCCATGTCCTGTAAGAGAAGAGGTAGCTGGGTAAGGAAATTTTAGAAACACAGGCGAAAGAGAATGGCTGAAGGCTGGCTGAAAATTCTACCAGAGAGAGCCAGGTGGGACTAGAATACCTTGGAAAGTGGATGCACTCAGACCAGCGACGAGAGAAACGGAAGGAAAGCTTCTGGATGATGGAAACAAATTCTTGATTTCTCCAGGGGAGGGAAAAAGTCAAGGCATTTCTGGCCATGGCATAGGGAGAAGAGGAGATGGAGGTTTAGGAGGAGCTGAGGGACTCCGAGTGACACAAACATTCAGACCCTGAGGGCTGAGGGTTAGCAGAGCCGGCGTCCTCAATTGGCCATCCCGTATTTTGTGGAGGAGTCTGACATACCCTGTAGGGACAAGGACAAGGTACAAGGTCCAGCTCCACACAGAGGTTGTCCACAAACCCCTGGGGCAGAAAGGGAGGCTTGCTGACCTTTGTCTCATGAAGGAGCCAACAGTGTGGCTAGCAGCACAGGCTCCGCCATCTTGGATAGCTTCTAGTTGTCAGGTCGTTGTCTCCAAACGGAGAGATTCATTTCATTCATTCGTGGCACATCAAGGAAGAGCTGTGTCTAGTCCTAGTCCTGAACACTTTGGGGTGTGAGCAGGTTGGGGCACAGGCTTCCCCCCTGCAAAACTTGTTTTCATTCCCCTCCTGATTGGATGGATCATCTGCTTTCTGGACTGCTTTGGGGACCTAGATCACTTAGTGGATAAGCCATTAGGACTTAGTAGAAGTTTGATGAATGAATGCATGCATGAATGAAATTGTTCCTGGGGTGATGCTAAAAGATGATAATCCTCATACAACTCTTTCCCACACAGCTTAATCGGGTGACTTTAGTGGAGGGTCAGTGAGACAAATGGCTGGAGGGAGGTTGATTGGGCCAGTTGGAAGGCTCTTTGCTTCTGCACTGGAGAAGTGCTCTTTGATTGTCTTTTTTTTTTTTTTTTTTGGTTTTTCTCCGGTACCGGGAACCGAACTCACGACCTTGCGCATGCCAGGCAGGCGCTTTTGCCGCTGAGCTAAATCCCCAGCCCCGAGAAGTGCTCTTTGAGAGGGGTGGGTCTCTGCTGGTGGCAAGGCTTCCTGATGCTCTGCTGGTGTCTACACTTGTCTAAGAGGCTGCTGGAAGCAGAACCGCAGCGCTGTCCAGGCGGCTGCTCTGTGTCTAATCATCTTAATTGCATTAGATAAGTGATGTTAGCAATAGCGATAATAATAACAGGTAGCTACCATTTATTGAACTTTTACTGCTGGTGTGTTCCAGGCATCTTTCAGTCACTTTGCAAACTGATAACTCATTCCATCCTCTTAATAATCTTTTCAAATAAGTATTACGGTTTCTCCCTTCTGAGAGATGAGAAAACAGGTACAGAGAGGGTAAGTAGCTGGAGCTAGGACACAGAGTTAGAAAGTATACAGCTAGAATTCTAATACCTCTGACAGTCAATACACTGGCTTTTAAATTTTTTCTGATCTGAGGCTTGAACCCAGGGTTTCATTCATACTAGGCCAGTTCTCTACCACTGAGCAACATAGCACATCCCTTTTATATTTGTCTTCTGAGTCAGGGCCTTGTTATGTTACCTAAGCTGTCCTTGAACTTTTAATTCTCTTGCCCTAGTCTCCTGAGTGGTTGGGATTACAGACGTGTGCCATCATGTTCACCTGAGCTAACAGCTTTTAAATAAAATGGCAGAGCTGGGAGCCGGTTCAGTAAAGAATTTTTCAGGGACTCAGAATCTAAAAACAATTTCTGAGAGTTCCACTCACTCCTGTACCCATCACTTTATTCAAAAACCATTCATCAAACAAAATGGCCTATTGTACAGCATGGTGACTGTAGTTAATAATGATCTGGGGCCAGGGATATAGCTCAGCAGCACAAGTACCAGCCTGGCAATTGCAAGGTCCTGAGTTCGATTCCTGGTCCCAAAAATAATAATGATGATAATGATCTGTATTCTTGAAAATTGCTCAGAGCATAAATTTTACTTTACTTTGTGGTGCTGAGGATTGAACCCTGGGTGATGCAGTGTTCGGCAGATATTCTACAGCTGAGCTACACTCCTAGGTCACAGTAAATACTTTAAATGTTTTTACCATCAAAATGTTTGTATGTGAGGTAACACATATGTTAAATAGTTTTGGTTGAGGGGCTGGGGATTTAGCTCAGCGGCAAAGCGCCTTCCTGGCAAGTGGAAGGTCGTGAGTTCGGTTCCCGGTACCGGAGAAAAACCAATAAATAAATAAATAAATAGTTTTGTTTAATCACTTCACAGTGTTTACGTATATCAAAGCATCATGTATACCATAAATACCAGTGAGAGCAAGTAAAGCAGTATTTTTTGTATAGTCTATCTTTAAACTTTGGATAGTAAGGAACAAAATAAGTATAATAGAGTCTTTGAATCATAAAACTAGAAGAGATCTTAGAGAAATGCACAGGACAAGGCCGTTTTACCTGGCAAGAATTTATTTTAGATGAGATAAGAAAACCTACCATCACAGAAAGCCTACAATCGGGCTTCTAGTACAAACCAAGGTTCAGCCCATTTAGGTTATGACGATTATCTGCCAGTAGAGGGCAGAACAGGATTAGTATTCAGCTGTAGGACTAATTGGTAAAATAACCGCTCTAGGCAATTACTGTAGTTTCAATAAGGATGAGAGAAAAGACTTGCAGGCAAGAGAAACAGTATTAGTAAAGGGAGAAGGTTAAAACACACACACACACACACACACACACACACACACACACACACACACACACGCACACACGCACAACTTGAACCAATTCAGAGCTGATTTGTGCTAAAAATGAAACAGCACACTGTGGATACATCAGTGTACATCGAAGCCGGGCGTGGTGGTGCACGCCTGTAATCCCAGCACTAAGGAGGCTCAGGCAGGAAGATCATTGCGAGTTCGAGACCAGCCTGGGCTACAAAGTGAGCTCAAGCCCAGCCTGAACTGCATAGTGAGACCCTGTCTCAAAAAAACAAACAACAACAACAAAAAAAAATCCATCACTGTACAGTGAATGCTTAGCTTTTGAGAGCCTCTAGGTTCAATCTGCAGCACCCCACCACCAAAAAAAAAAGAATAAAATGTTTATGAAAGAATTAATAGTGCATATATTGGGGCATTCCCCATAAGGCCATAATTTAATATTTAATACTAACCAGTGAATATGTTTGTTGAGTTAATGAAAGAATTAGATACAATACTTTGCTTATAATAAGGTTACAAATGATTCATTATTATTATTATTATTATTTTTGTTTAGTTTTTTTTTTTCCGGTACCGGGAATCGAACTCACAACCTTGCGCTTGCCAGGCAGGCGCTGTGCCGCTGACCTACATCCCCAGCCCCAGCTACAGATGATTTAGATAGAGCTATTAAAATGTATTCATCTGTATATTCAGTACAAAAAGCTACCACCCCTTCCCGCCAGTGATCCCTTGACAGGTAAATACTTTTTGAGCGCCTCCCACGGAAGCCCCAGGCATTGTCCTGGGCACTGAGCTGCGAACAAGTGTGCACCTTCCACGAGCTGACGCTCTAGCAAAGAGACAAGATTAACATAAATAAAGATGACTATTTCAGATTCTAGAAATTGTAAGAAAATATGTAAGTTATGGGAAAATATGCATATTGTGGAAAATATGCCATGAAGGAAGTCTTTTTTATGAGGTAGAATTTAAGTTTAAAACTGAAGGATCGGGGGCTG
This sequence comes from Chinchilla lanigera, assembly GCF_000276665.1. Taxonomy (NCBI): domain Eukaryota; kingdom Metazoa; phylum Chordata; class Mammalia; order Rodentia; family Chinchillidae; genus Chinchilla; species Chinchilla lanigera. The sequence continues at coordinate 7,335,032 of NW_004955497.1, read as the reverse complement.
GGGATTTAACTCAGCGACACATCGCCTGCCTGACAAGCGCAGGGTCGTGAGTTCGATTCCCAGTACCGGAAAAAAAACAAAAGAAAAAAAATAAAACTGAAGGATCGAAGGGAAGCAGCCAGGATCCAGGAGAGGCTGCTCTGAGAAAACGAGCGTGAGGCTAGAAGGAACTTGATAGAAGAGTGGAAAGCGAGGGAAAGGAAGCAAGCAAGTCAGACCATGGAGGGGTTTTTTTGCTATAATGAAGACATCAAGGCCAGGAGGTGTGGCCCAGCGGTAGGGCATTTGCCTAGCATGCTGGAGGCCTAGGGTTCCATACCCAGCTCCACCCCCACCAAAAATGTTTGCCTTTTCTCCATTTGCAATGAGACACCCCCGGATCTCCCCTCTAGGGTGGTTGTGTAGGGCTCACTCCAGATGCAGGATGATCCGCCCCTGGGCCGCTGTCACAGTAGTAAAAGTGAGAGATGGGGTTGCTGGACCAGGACTGAAGTAGTAGAGATGGAGGGATTTAACTGACTTCTTGGAATAGACATTAGCGTTAGAGTCAACGGGATTTGTGGGGAATAGATCTGACAAGGAGCCAATCAGAAACAAGGAGTATTAAAGATAACTCCTAAGTTTCTAGTCCAAGCAGCTGGATGAGTGCTGGTTCCATTCCCTGCTGAGAGGAAGACAGAATTGAGCTAAAAGCTATCTAAAGGGTTGGGGATATAGCTCAGTGGCACAGCACCTGCCTGGCAAGTGCAAGGTCCTGAGTTCAATTCCTGGTACGAAAAAACAATAAAAGCTATCTAAAAAAACTAACGGCTAAAAAGCTAAGGGGGCCTAAAAACTATCTAAATGAAAATGCTGAGCCATCAGTTGGATCAAAACAAAGGGACCCAACAGAAAACGAACAGCTCACTTAGATCTGGGTGCTGTCAAGGAATCCATGGCGTTTGGACCTGCAGGTCTGGATGAGAGCACTTAGTTCCTCTGTGCTCACGGAGAGCAGGCATGACTAGGGGTGACTTCAATAGCGTTCATCCAGCAGAGACCAACAGGAAAGTGCGCAAGCGGCACAGGAAGGGCAACTGCGGGACATGTTCCCTGCTTGCCAGAGGCAGAGAAAGAAGAGAGCGTGGGGCGCTGGATCCTGGGATCCGCGAAAGCTGTCTGTCATCTGTGATTTGATGAGTGCAGACTGTGTGGTGTAATATGACAGAAGCTTACTTAAACTCAAGAGAAAGAGGTGAGGAGCAGAGGCCAGTAGGCCACTCCTTTGAGGTGAGGAGGGGCAGAGAAATAAACTAGTGAACTACAGAGAGGGGAGGGGGTCGTTTTGGGTATGGGATGAGTCATACAGGCAGGCGCTTATACCACTGAGCCATATCCCTGGCCCCAGGGATGAGTCACTCAAAAGCCTGCGTTTGAGTGGATGAAGATGTCGGGAATGGGAAAATGGATGTCTACAGCTGCAGAAGCAGCCCTTGAGAAGGAAAGAGGAAGCCGACTTCGAGAACACAAGAGGAGGGCCTGGTCTCTGACGGGAGGGACAGATCATCCGTTGTGCCAGGAGTGAAAAACACTAGTGGGAAGAGGCAGGTGGGCTGCTAAGGGGCTAGGCGATTGGCTTCTGGTCAGCGGCCACTACCGCCCATCCTATTGGCCGAGGGCCGGCTCGGCCAGGAACACCTCTACATGCACAGAGTGGTGTGCTGCGGTCCCAGCACATAATACATCGCTGGACACAAACCCAGAGGCCCGGGCAGTAAGTCCAGAATTTCATGAAAGACTGAAGAACAAGCAGCATGGAGCTGCCCTGAGCGTCACTGGGGCAAATGGACTGGCTGGGTAGAGTGTGGGCCTCACAGGTGGGAGACCCTCAGGCCTGGAGGCAGGGAGGTGGCGAGGACCTGTCCACGGCCTCCACCCCTGCACGGGAGTCCCTGGCTGTGCCGGGAGTGTCAGGGCGGTCCACCTTGGGCAGGTGAGTGGAAAGGCCCGGGGTAGATGGACACTGCCGCCCTGCCGCAGAAGCAAGGACTCCATTGGTTTGCATTGAACAAGGGGTCCTTGGCTGGGTGAAGGAAAGTTATTTTATTCTGTCTGGGCTCCCATTCCCTGCCAACTTCTCCGCGCACATTTTACATTTTTATGTCATTAGTAACTGAAGAGGGTTGCGTGTGTGCATGTGTGCACGTGTGTGCGCGCGTGTGTGCGTGTGTGTGTGTGTGTGAGAGAGAGAGAGAAAGAGAGAGAGAGAGAGTTTCAGTTCCTCCTTTTGAGTCTATTTTCTCCGCCCTTTGCTCTGCCCTCTTCTCGGCCTCCTTTCTCTTCTCCCCACCCTCCGTTCCCCTCGCAAGAGTGGAAAACACATGCTCAGTCCTAGGCAAACATTAACCTGGGCGATGCTTTCAAGAGGGAGCATAAACCCTAGGCGAGTGAGGAGGGAGGACCCAGGTCTAGCAGGGCAGGAGGCAGGTCTGGTGTTCTGGGCGGCGCTGTTGAGCCGCTCCCAGTCACCTTGGGCTGCAGTGTGCCCTGCTGGGGGTAGGGCTGTAAGAGGACAGACGCCTGTGTCAGTGCATCACCAACAACTACATCCCTGGAACCTGGGGCTGGTCCTCTAGAGAGTCCTAAGTGGGGGGCTGGAGCCCCTGACTGGGCAAAGGGGTTGAAAGACTACTTTGAAACACCCCTGCGGACCTGGGCAGACACGCCCACAATATGCAGTTCCGCTTCCCCACAGCCAGGGCCTTCTACTCCTCTCAGGCCTGGGTGGTTGTTCGGGGATCTGGGTGCTGAGCCAGTGGGACTGCCCACCCTGGGCCTGGAGCCGGAGCTGCTCTGCCAGGCGGGGAATTGAGCACCCACACTTTTGCACCACCTGGACTGGGCTGGATGCAGGGAGTGAGAGAGGAGCACTGTCCTGTGTGCAGTGGTCCATGGGTAGGGCAGCCATGGCAAGAGTTCTAAAGGTGGAATTATTGGTGGGCATTGCATTTTGAATGCCCCTAACCTTGCTGGAGCTGCCAGGCCTCCACAGCAGCTGGGGTTTGGAGTCGAGAGTCCAGGTGCAATCAGCTGTGTGACCTTGGACAGGTCACCTAATTCCTGCTGCGCCTCGCTGAATACTCTTACGGAGATGTTGCCCCACTCTCTTCTCTCTACCTCCCAGAACATGGCTCCTTGAGTTGATGGCACAACCCAAACCATCTTTACTTGGGCAGAAAATATAGAGTTTGAGGAAGAAGATACCATAATTACTTTTCAGCTTTATCGAGACACAATATCATCAAGGGTTTGCTTTTGTTGTTGTTGTTTTGTTTGTTTCTGAACCCAGAGGTGTTCTTTCACTGAGCTACAGCCCCAGCCTATTTATTTTATTTCTTTGAGGCAGGTCCTTGATGAACTGCCCAGGCTGGCCTGGAACTTGTGACCCTCCTACCTTGGAGTAAGTGGGATTGCAGACATACACCAAAACAATTGGCTCAAAGATGCTTAAATGTTCTCCATTTCCAATAGAGCCTTATACCTCTTCCCAGTGCTAAAGAGGGGACAACCTTTTTATTGAGATAGAAAGAGCTGGGTGCTTCCTGTGGTACCTCAGTTCAGTTCAACTCGGTTTACTACGACTAACAATAACGACTGTTTATATTTACCAGGTATTAGGAGGACAATGACTTTCTCTAACCCTCACAACTACTCAGCCAGTTAGGAGCCATCACCCTCGTTTTATTGATAGGCACTCTCTGCTCAGCAAATTCTGGATCTTGCCTAGTAAATTTGCCCAGAAAATGCAAATTCTCCCTTTAGATAGCTAAGCGTGTCTGGCCAGGGCTCAGCCCCTGCCCCACCCCAAGGTTAGGGATTAGAATCCCAGGTGTCACACCAGGGTTTTCCAATTTTAGGTCTAGGCGGGTATTATGAGAAGCTATCGTCCAAGAAAACCTATTTTCTGCTAGCTCTTTGGGATCTATAGTTGGAGAAGGGAATAAATTCCCGGTAGGGTGGGTGGTGGTTGGGTGCGATTTTCCTAAAAAGAGGACAGACAGCCACAGCCATTCAAAGGGCCGTGGAATTCCGGTTGGAAATGGGTTTCTTTGCAGTTAATCTGTGAGGTTCTTTGGGTGTTAGTTTCCAGAAAACCAGAACTCACACTTAGGGTCACAAAATCTTGGGCATTTATTTGCCAAAACCCATGGATATTATCCCCAAGGATCCGCCCCGCCCCTGTCCCTTCTCTTTTGGAGCAGAACGAAACCCATTCTCGGGCTTTTGCAGGAAGTCTTCAGGCCCTCGCGTCCGGCCCCTTTCAACATCAAAGCCCCCCTGACAGCAAAGGACTTTGAAAAGATACGAAAAGTTCAGGCTCCTTATCGCGTCCTTGCTCACTGCCGTGCAGGTCGTAAATTCCGAGCCTCCGCGGCCTCCCTCTCTCCCCTCCGTTCTGCTAGGCTCCAGGTCTCAAAGGACAAGCCTGTCACTCCTTGTCCCGCCCCCGGACCCGATATGGGCTGAATGGAGCTGGGGACCGAGGGGCGCAAGATCTGGGACTTGGAGAGGCGCGGGGCGGCCCTGCGCCGCCGGGACCGCGGCCTGGGGACCCGGCTCCCCGCCGGCAGCCTCCT